>NC_133781.1:32128832-32221702 GCF_003597395.2 Chelonoidis abingdonii
TCCAGCCCCTCCTCCTCTGGGCTTTGTTCCATTCCTGGGCCAGGAGGTCACCTGATTCCTTTGTTCTCCCCGACCTTAACTATCCCCTTGCTGGGGGAAGGGCCCCGGCCATTAGTTGCCAGGAGACAGAGTGCCGGCCGTTTATGGGCACTGGCCCTTTGCTCTGCAACACTCTCACCCCCTAGAGACTTAAGAAATGCATAGGGGAAACTGAGCCACACACACAGTATTTCGAGGAAACATTAAGAACAGCCCCACTTCATCACAGCCTGCACTTCAGGCTGACCCACACAATGATGGAGCCTCGGGGGCACTGAAACCATTTCCGGTGCCCAAGGGTGTTGTACCTTGGAGAGGGCTAAAAGAAGGACCACAAGCCTGATCGAAGAAAACCTGGTGAAATCAGTCTATTTCGCTTCACAAAGGGAAGGGTCGGGGTGACTTGATCCCAGTCTGTGAGTACCTACATGGGGCAAATATTTCATAACGGGCTCTTCACCAAGCAGAGGAAGGTCTAACATGACCCAGTGGCTGGCAGCGGAAGCCAGACACATTCAGACTGGAAATACGGTGTAAATTTTTATCAGTGAGCATAACCACTGGGGCAATTTACTGGAGGTCCAGTGATTCTCCATCATTGACCGTTTATAAATCAGGATGGGATGTTTTCTACAAGTTCCGCACTAGGAATTGTTTTAGGGAAGTTCTCTGGCCTGTGCTATACAGCAGGGCAGACTGAGTCCCTTCTGGCCTTGGAATCTATGAAACAAAATGCCCCAGTGCCCCCGCCAGCACCCCACCCAAACCTCGCAAGTGTATCTCACCTGGCTGAGTGAGGTGCAGCTGATGTGTCACTGGCTAACACTAAGGGCCTGGCTATCCATTGCCCTACACCTGCTGTTGCTGTCTCCATCAGCACAAAGGGATCATGTGATGCCACCACTCGGATCAGGCCTGGTTACTGCATGGGACACTCACTTGCCACTGCTGGAAATGACAACATGAGATGCACAGCAAAGACCTGGGGCTGAAGGTTCCTCCACCAGGGCAGGGCAGGGCAGGGCAGGGTCCTCTGTCCTGACCAGGTCACAGGCTGCAGGCAGACTCACAGGATCTCAGCCAACTGCCTTATGTCTAAGAAACAGCAGGGGAGGGGAAGCAGTGCCCACTCCTCCCTGAAACTGAGCCCCCTAGGCCAGCAGACATGGCTCCACCCCTGCACAGGTGGCCCTGGGTGGAACTCTTGCCGGAATATCCCCAGGTGCTTTCCACCTGCTCTTGCTTCCCAGGCTGTCTCACAAGGGCAGCTTGGTTATGTGGAATAAACAAGGCACATCAGAACACAAGCCACCCCTGCACTCCCCGCCCAGCCAGCCTGAGTGCCAGCCCCACTGTGGTCTGGGAGCTTTTATAAACACAGGAAAAAGGGCTAATACACAGCCTGGGCCCTGCACAACGCCTGCAGGTACAGTAGCCCAGCCTGGGGGCAGCTGGACAGACGATGCAGGGTGACAGCGCTGGGTACTGCAGAGCCCAGAGCAGCCAACGCCACAAACCCCGCAAGGCAAGTGTCACGGAGTCCCCGGGTGATGCTCTGGAACTGCTCTCCACAAAGCCAGGCAGGACTTTGGGGAGCCTCCTCTCCCTTGGAGCAGACTCTCTTCAGGGAAAGAAGCTCACATGTCTTCACCTCCTGGGTCTCTCCTTGGAGCATTCAGCATCCTCTGCCCCTCTGTGCGCTTTCCACAGTGAGTCTACCAGCAGGGTCCTGGAGGAAGCCACAGGGTCCTGCACCCCGCACTTTGCAGTCAGACTGAACGTGACTCTCAGCCAGCCAGTAAAACAGAGGTTTATTGATGGACAGGAACAGGCGTCTAAACAGAGCTTGCAGGTACAGCGAATGGACCCCTTGGCCAGGTCCATTCTGGGGGGCAGTGAGCCAGACTCCCCACGTCTGCACTTCACTCCCTTGTCCCCAGCCAGCTGCAGACTAATAACAACCCCTCCAGCCCCTCCTCTCTGCTCAGCCCCTTTCCCGGGCCAGGAGGTCACCTGATCTTTGTCTCCAACACCTTCAGTTGGCACCTTTGCAGGGAAAGGGCCCAGGCCATCAGTTGCTAGGAGACAGAGGGTCAGGCATTTAGGTGCACTGGCCCTTTGCTCTGCCAGATACTTAAGAACTGCCTAAGGGACACTGAGGCACCAACACAGTATTCAGAGAAAACATTAAGAACATTCCTAGTTCATCACAGCAAGCCCCCAGCCTGACTCCATCCGAGGCTCGGGGTGCACAGGAGGAAGGGGCCCTGGGAAGCCACATGCAGCCTTCCCTGACCAGAGAGGCAGCACAACACGGGGCCTCCAAGTGCTCCTGCGGGAGTGGATGTGGAAAGGACCCAAACAAGTCCTGGCCCCAGAGCCCCCTCCCCACCTGGCCCCAGATCCCCTCCCCACTGGGCTCCGCCTGCGCCCAGAGCCCCCTCCTCACTGGGCACCACATGGCCCCTGGATCGTGCCATGACTGGGGCATTAGTAGCACCATTGATTGGACTGGCTGCTGGCTGGGTCTGGGCCCTGCGTCTCACTGCACTGAGCCCCTGCTGCCAGAGTCTTGTGGAAGGGGAGTCCGGAGCCTGGCCCAAGCAATGACCGGAGGAAGGGCACTGAGAGCAGGAGAGAGCTGGAACGTGCCCTTCCCTTCGTGCAGCGGGTCCTGTTCAAAGGAGTCATGCACCTTTTGCTCCCACATGTTCCCCTCCCATCGCCCATGGCCCTCGGGGCTGCACGCTATGCATTGGCCTGCATCCAGCTAGAGCTGTGAGAGTCACTTGCAGGATGAGCAAGAGCCAAGCTGCCTGCGACCCATCCTGCAGGTCCTTGGCGCTAGGCAGCAGGGGGTGTGGAGCTGGGGTGGGGAAGCACTTACACAACACGCTGGAGATTGGCCTCAGCCCAGTTCCCATCACTCTAGACACACAGACACTCCCTGCTGTCATAACCTGCATGCACACACGCCCTCCAGCGCACCAACCCTGTATCCTCACTGCCACCCAGCCGTGGGGAGTGGGGACCCTGTCCCTACTGCAGCAGGGGGGCACCGTGCCAAACCCCAGGACAGACGCTGAACCCTGCTCACACAAGGGACATGCCTCTTCCGACAGGCAGAGGTTACAGCTGGGGGAGCATTTCCCTTGAAGGAATCAGGAGCCTTCGTTATTAGTTTGATGACTGGGAATGAGAGTCGAGCAGCTCTTTACACTAACTCCAGCAATTCAATTATCCATCCTTGGCAGCAGGCACCGATTGGTGTCCGGAGACCGAGGCACCACCTGGCACAGGCGCTTGGCAGCACAGCCTGCCCCATGTGCAGCCAGCCAAGCCGCAGCTCCTTATACACGGCCTGGGACATACTTGTCCCCGGGAGTCAGGGTGCAGCCGCCCTCACTGGGAGAGAGTAAGGCCAGGTGAGCAGCTTGGGTGGAAGGAGGTACCAGAGGCAGAGCCATGGTGTGATGAAGTGGGACTGTTCTTAATGTTTCCTCTGAATACTGTGTGGGTGCCTCAGTTTCCTCTATTCATTTCTTAAGTCTCTCGGTGGTGGGATAAAGGCCAGTGTGCATAAATCACTGACATTCTGTCTCCCTGGCAACTAATGCCCAGGCCCTTGCCCCCTGCAAGGTGATAGCTAAAGGTAGGGGAGAACAAAGAGGTCAGGTGACCTCCTGGCCTGGGAAAGGAACTCAGCAGAGGAGGAGGGGCTGGAGGGGGTGGCAGTTTGGAGCTGGCTGGGGATGGGAAGTGAGGTAAGACGGGGTTGTCTGCCTCACTGGGCCCCAGAATGGACCCAGCCGAGGGGTCCGGTTCTCTGCACCTACAAGCTCTGTTTTAGACCCTGTTCCTGTCATCTAATAAACCTTTGTTTTACTAGCTGGCTGAGAGTCACTGTCACGGAATCCCCGGGCGATGCTCTGGAACTGCTCCCCACAAAGCCAGGCAGGACTTTGGGGAGCCTCCTCTCCCTTGGAGCAGACTGTCTGCAGGGCAAGAAGCTCACACGGCTTCACGTCCTGGGTCTCTCCTTGGAGCATTCAGCATCCTCTGCCCCTCTGTGCGCTTCCCACAGTGAGTCCGCCCAGGTGGGGTCCTGGGGAAGCCACAAGGTCCTGCACCCCCACTTCACAGTCAGATGTGACTCTCAGTCAGCCAGTAAATCGGAGGTTTATTCGATGACAGAGACACGGTCTAAAACAGAGTTTGTAGGTACAGAGAACCTTCCACTTGGACCTTCTGCTTCTGTGAAAGCCTCAGCTCTGGTGTGATGCTCCCTGCTTCCCCCTGGGTGTCTCCTGCCTGGCCTGGCCTGCCCAGCTGCCACACCCCACCCAAGGCCCCCAGAGGCTGGGCTGGAGCTTGCCCAGGGGAGCAGGACTGCTAGCACTGCTGAGTCACTTTGCTGCACTCCTGTTTCCATAGTGTCGAGGCTGTGTTTGCTGGAAGGGCCCGGCTGGGAATCGTGACTAATCTGTTCTCAAAACAAGCAGAAAAGAGGAGAAAGGTTTTGCAAAGCCCTGGGGAGGGGGCTGAATCCCTGTCAGGGCCGCTGGGGGAGGAGGAGCTGAGATCGGCGCCAGCCGAGGCAGTGACGCCAGGAGCAGAGCTCTCAGCATGCAGGGGCAGGACTGGGCCCCAAGGCCAGGGGCAGCTGAGAGCCAGAGGGTTCGGTGCTTCCTCCCACCGACATGCCCCAGCCACCCCCTGCTCTCCCTGGCACTGGCAGATGGAGCTTCCCCGCTGCCCTCTCACTAGCCACGACCCCAGAGCCAAGGTCACTCCTGCATCACACAGGCACAGGGCTCTGCCACCCAGGGGGCACCAAGCCTTGGGTCCTCGGCCAAGCTGCCCTTGGCTCTTCACTGAAACCTGCCCCTAGAACGGCACCTCTAATCAGGCACAGTAACATGCCAGCTGTGTGTGCAGCTTCCCAGCCAGCAGCCTCTCTCCTGGCCTCCCATGAACACAGCTCGGGGCAAGCCGGGGAGCCAGGGGAATAAGAGGGAGAGGGAAGGGTCCCAGCCAAGCCCTCATCAGAAAGGACGGTGTGAGGGGGCATGCGGCAGGGATGGGGCACGGTGGGGTGTGCAGCAGGACAGGGCATGTGGGGTTGTGCGGCAGGGACGTGCACCAGGGGTGTGCAGCAGGGACGGGGCACGGGGGGCATGCGGCAGGGGCAGGGACAGGGCAGGGGGGGCGTGCGGCAGGGACAGGGCATGGGGGGGTGTGCAGCAGGGATGGGGCACGGAGGGAGTGCGGCAATGACGGTGCAGGAGGTTGTGCAGCAGGGACGGGGTACGGAGTGTGTGCGGCAGGGACAGGGCATGGGGTGCGTGCGGCAGAGATGGGGCACGGGGGGTTTTGCGGCAGGGATGGGGCACGGGGGGCGTGCGGCAGGGACGGGGCATTGGGGGGTGGCAGGGACAGGACATGGGGGGAGTGCAGCAAGGATGGGGCATGGGGGTCATGCAGCAAGGATAGGGTGCGGGGTGACAGGGAGCGCGGCAGAGATAGGGGACCGGGTGCAGGAAGATGGGGCAAGCAGGGACAGGGCGTGTAGGGATGGAGTTGGGGGGGGCAGGGAGCGCGGCAGGGACAGGGCATGTGAGGATGGGGTGCAGGGGGACAGGGAGTGCGGCAGGGTTAGGGGACAGGGCACAAGGAGATGGGGCACACAGGGACAGGGCGCGTAGGGATGGGATGTGGGGGGACAGGGAGCGTGGCAGGGACAGGGCACGTGAGGATGGGGTGTGGGGGGACAGGGAGTGCAGCAGGGTTAGGGGACTGGGCACAAGGAGATGGGGCACACAGGGACAGGGTGCGTGAGGATGGGGTGTGGGGGGACAGGGAGTGCAGCAGGGTTAGGGGACTGGGCACAAGGAGATGGGGCACACTGGGACAGGGCGCGTGAGGATGGGGTGTGGGGGGACAGGGAGTGCAGCAGGGTTAGGGGACTGGGCACAAGGAGATGGGGCACACAGGGACAGGGCGCGTAGGGATGGGGTGTGGGGGGACAGGGAGCACGGCAGGAACAGGGCGTAGGGATGGGCTGCAGGGAAACAGAGCCAGGGCAGGATTTGTGCCCCTTGCGTCTCGTTTACTTTCCATTCAAACCATCAGAGAAGCGCTAAGCGGACAGCAGCCCGAGTTTGCTCTGGCTGGACTCAGGCCCCATTGATTGGCTGTTATTAAAACCAGAGCTACCACCGCTGTCGGGAACTCGGCAGCCTGGCTTCCCTTGCTCAGTTACTGGAAAGGGCTCCACAGCATGTGCAAATGTTTGGGTGAGTGGCCCACAGCCCCGCAGCCAAGCATCTGGCCACAGCATTCAACTGGGCTTCCACGGCCCAGTGCCCTGGCCCCACCAGATCCCTTTTGGGAGAAGGAGAGGGAGGGGGCTAATCCCACTCCCCAGGCACCACCCCTCCTCCCCCGACCCTGGCAGCCTCCCTCTGCCACATCTGTGCTCTCAGAGCTGCTCTCGCTCCCAACCCAGCTGCAGATCTTCATGCTGCAGGCAGCCCCCTGGGATGCACCAGGACATGGCTGGACAGGACAAGAGCGCCTGCTGCTAGGCAGCCCATACAGCCCCAGCCCCACAGCCTGGGGAGAGGCCGGGACCACGTTCCCACTCACTCTCCCCACAGCCGCCCCCAGGAGTATCACAGGCTGGCTGAGCCCAGTGCCCTGGCTCCTGCCTATGGCTTGGGTGTGCATGGCTGAAGCTGTTAGTGGAGCCGGTAAAGTCATCGCTTCCAGCTCGGCGGGGGGCTGAGTCACCGCCTTGCAGGAATTCTGCCCAGGGGCTTTTCTGTCAGAGCGGCGGAATGTCGACATGACCAGAGGGAAGTCAAGCTCCTCGCTGCCCTCACCCTGGGCACGTGCGAGCACTGGGTGCATCTGCCCTTCAGCCTTACACAACCTGCCAGAAGAGGTTCCTGTTCTCAGGCAGAGCAACAAATCCACAGGAAATGCCCCCAAAGCCCTCTGGCTCCATCACAGGCAGCGGCTGCTGCAGGCCCTAGAGGGGAGTGACCCCCATGAGATTCACCCCAAAGAACACTGAGTTTCCCAAGCCAGAGGCACCAGGACTTCTCACACTTGGGAAGGCTGTCGCCCCCTCTAGTTCCCCCCAGAGAAATGGGGAGAAGCCCCCTGACACCTCCCCCACAGAGGCATGGGGAACCCTCCCAGCACATCCCACAGAGAAAAGAGGAGACCCCTCCTAGCACACACTCCATGGGGCTTTACTGGGGCAGCCAGTGGCTTCCAAGAATGCTCCATGCGCTCAGCGCTGTGGGAGAGGCAGGGGCTGCACTATTCAATCTCATCTGCTCTTCAGCCTAAGCTATAGGTGGGGGTGGAAGATACTGGAGCCACCACTCCCTGCTCTACCCCCCCCCCCCACCAGGCACAATCAGTCACTTCTCTACTGCTTGGCAACTCCATCCATGGCACAACCGGTAACATCACCACAGGCGGCGCAGGGCGCCCACAGCAGGATCCCAGGCCAGGGGGCTGTGACTTCACCTAACAGCCAGCGCCCCTTTGGGTGCAGCTAAGAGGGGCTATGGGGCCTGGTGCCACCTGTGAATTGCCCCAGGGGATGTCAACCCAGAGTGGGGGAGGGGAGCCAGCCCCCTGCTGAGCCCTGCAAGCCCACCCCTGTGCTCAGGGGAGATCCATCCCCAGCATTTCAACCCACTGACACTTCTGCCCACAGGCTCCCAACTGGATCAGAGGCGCCCCCCCTGCTTTCCCCTTGCTAAGTTCCCCCTGAACCCCCCAGCAGAGTCAGGCTCCGGCAGCCCCTGCCATTGAAATCCCTCTGGGGCCACCGGCTGCCGCCTGGCTGCTAAGGGCTGGCATTCAGGATCAGCTCCCGGAGCAGAGCTCTTAGCTAGCTCAGCCCAGCAAAGTGGCTCTGGCCTGCGGGTGGCGGCCCAGTGCCCCCCAGATGAAGCCAGGAGGTTGGGAAGGGAGAGGGACAGCTTCAGTAACTGCACCTGCAGTGCCGTGCTCAGGAGATGCATCTGCTGTGCCATCAGCTCTAAGGGACCATGCACATCCTCTCACACCTAAGCTGGGCCCTCTCCAAACTCCACTCCAGGCACCAGGATTCCTGACTGCAGCATTCAGCACAGAAGGGAGAAGAGCAGCAGGCTGATGTGGGAAAGGAGGCATCTGGCTCTGGACAGAGGGACAATTCCCATGAAGGCAAATGGCAAAGGCACCTCCATGCACTGGGGTTCTGCACTCGCCTCCTTGTCCTTCCCAAGGCACAATTCTGGAGCTAAGAGAAAACCAGAGTCCAAAACTTGGGCTGTCAGAGGCAGGACTAGGAACCAGGAGGGGAGGCTGGAGCCCGGCGACTTTGGGGAAAAGCAGGAGGAGGCGAGCAAAGACATGCAGAGCAGAGGAGAGAACTCCCATTTCTTTGGGAAGAAGCTGCACAAGGCGGTTTCCTTGTAACCAGCACTGAACCGCACAGCAGCCGCCCACACTCCAAGTGAGGGATGCTGACGTGAGGGAGAGCCCAGGACTCTCAGAGCTCTGGCAGGTACAGCTCAGCTCAGTCTCCTCTCGTTTCCGTCCACAGCAGAAACCTGCTGTCAGAGGGAGAGCAGAGGGGTTTCCTGAAAAGGGGGAAACACATTCAAAGCAGGAACTGAGAAGTGTCGCCTTGCAAGAGCAGCGGCTTTTCCTCTAAGCCAGCCAGAGCCCCGTCCTGCCACATGCCCGTGGGGCGGCCGGGGCAGTGCAGGAGCCACGTGGCAGTGTGGCCCAGACAGCTCCCAGCATGCACTGCTCAGAAGCAAGCTCGGCATACTGGGACATTCTTGTGATGAAGTGGGACTGTTCTTAATGTTTCCTCTGAATACTGTGTGGGTGCCTCGGTTTCCCCTATGCATTTCTTAAGTCTCTAGGGGGTGAGAGTGTTGCAGAGCAAAGGGCCAGTGCCCATAAATGGCCGGCACTCTGTCTCCTGGCAACTAATGGCTGGGGCCCTTCCCCCAGCAAGAGGATGCTAAAGGTGTGAGAGAACAAAGGAATCAGGTGACCTCCTGGCCCGGGAAAGGAACAAAGCCCAGAAAGGAGGGGCCAGAGGGTGAGTCAGTTGAGAGCTGGCTGGGAACGGGAAGTGAGGGCAGACGGGGTTGTCTGGCTCGCTGGGCCCCAAAAGGGACCTGGCTGAGGGGTCCCGTTCGCTGTACCTACAAGCTCTGTGTTAGACCATGTTCCTGTCATCTGATAAACCTCTGTTTTACTGGCTGGCTGAGAGTCACAGTGAATTGCAGGAAGCCGGGGGTGTAGGGCCTTGTCTCCTCCCCACTCCGTGAGAATTCTGCCTTGGCGCCTCTTGTCTCCCATGTGGAGCGCTAGTTCCTTGGGGCAGGGACCCTTGTTTTGTCTGGCAGCAGCCAGCCCTAGGGGTCCCTGGGTGATCCCCCAGTGTAGTCTCAGGGCTCAGAGAGGAGTCAGTTTCTGCTGCTTTCCTTGCAGAGCTGAGTTGCTCCGCATTCCTCAGTCCCAGCAGCAGGAAGGCCAAGCAGGCTGCTGGGCTGATAGCAGCCTCACCATGCAGAACCAGTGCACTGGCCTTGGCTGTGACTTCCCTTCCCCATCACTAGATGTCAATAAACCCTGCCCCTGCCTCCTAGGCTCTGTGGAGACCTGCTGCTGCAGCAGCCAGGCAGCCCTGCTCTGCCAGAGCAAGGGCTTGGACCTTGTGGGCTGCCCTTGACCTGTGCAGGGGATTATTCTCTAGATAACCCACATCCCATGGTGCTTTGCCAACACAGCGCGATGTGGTGCCTGCCCTGGAGTGGAAGCAAGGGTCCCAGAGAGGGGATGGACGCACCAGGCTGCCCCAGTGTGTATTAACTACAGGGGGTTGGTGTTTAGAGGGTGGCACTTGGAGAGAAAGGGATGGAGGGAGGGACAATGGAATACAGTGGGCACAGGCGAGAGGCTGTGTGGCTGGAGGGGTGCAGGGAGACGGGTCCAACAGCCAGTGACACTAGAGCACTGCAGCACAAGGTGGGAAACAGGAAGGAAGCCCGAGCACCAGGAGCCAGGACATCTCCACCAAGGAGACTCGGGATTGGTGGAGTGGGGGGGCAATCCCAGCCCCGAGGCCCGTGGCCGCTAGCCAGCACTGGGGCAGGCTCACAAGGAAACAAGCTTCCACAGGAAACTCAACAGCACAGCACACAGTCAGAACCGGTCACTGCTCACAAGGCTGCCCAGAGAGACAGGGAAAGTCCTGGCACGACTCCCCAGAAGGGAGCTCCCGCGCCAGCACTCCGCCGTGGAGGCCCCTGTGTGCTCGCCAATGGACAGCCTTCAGCACCTGAATGGCAGCAGATGGAGGCGCTGTCTCCATCTTCCTCTCGCTCCCCCCAAGAGCTGCTTCGGGGGCACCGAAGGGAAGGAAGCATCAGCCTCCAGTCAGTGGCAAGAGCCACTGTTCACCCCAAGCAGGGAGGGGCGACATGGCAGAAGGGACCTATGGATGTCAGATTGACACCTGAGGGGTCTCCCCAAGGGGAGCTCAGTCCTTGGGATACTTTCTGGGGACTGGGGTGCAGGGGACAATCCTGTACTGGTGCCCAGCATGGACTCAAAGCCCCCCACTGGGCATAGAAACCCTGCCCCACCTGCTATGTGAGGGATCACTCACCCCCACCCCCAAGCCCAGGAAGTTTGAGGGTCTGGCAGCTATCTAACAGAAGGCATGTTTCTCCCCCTGCACACTGCGTGGTCCCTCACTTGCCCAGGTCCACCAGGCAACCCCCCAAAGCTCAGTGGGCCTGTCTGCAGCATCTGGGGCCGTGGGGAAGAAGCAGGGGCTCCTACGCACCATGCAGCATTGAGCAGCTGCTGCGCTGGGGGAGGGCCTGATGGCAAGGGACACACTTGTTCCCAGGAGAAGGTGAGCAGCCCCCTTGGGACACGTCCTAGGCACATGCTGCTCCCTGGCAACAAGGGCCGGCGAGCCTGCCCCGAGCACAATGACATCACCGCCCCCGGCATCCCACCTTCCATGGCCCCAGTTCCAAGAAGGGACAAGAGACACAATCCCCCCACCCCCTCCAACACACAGAAAGGGGAAGGGAGGCTGTGTCCAAGGAAGAAACGAAAGAGAACATCAGCCTCTGACTGCGCCGTGCTCCTGCTCTGACACCCCAGCACAGCCTAAGGACCCACCTGACAGGAAGCAGATGTGTGGGAGGCGCAGGGCTCCTCAGTGGCTAAATACAGTCAGCTCAGCTGGCCCCTTTCCCCTAAAGCGAGGGTGCAGCAAGCGGGGGAGAGGGTGTGGAAACCTGCGCAGGCTGCACTAGTAAGAACCCCAGTTTGACAGGGCTGGCTGCACTCCGGAGCTGACTGTGGCACACACTATTGATCATGTTTCTGGTGAATTTGTGGCATTTCTCCTGCCTCTTCTCTACCCTTCCTGGAAACACTGCACTGCCTTTCAGTCTTTGCCAGCAGCTGGAAGTTCCACTGGTTCCCCAGCGCTTTAGTGATTCCATTGGCCAGGAGGCTCCTCTCGCACCCCCACCGGTTAGCACAACCCCCCACCCCCGGGCCTGGCACCCTGTGCTGTGGCTGAGAGCCCTTCAGTTCTAGGGGAGGGTTGGGACATTCTGTGAAAAGCAATGCAACCCCCTGAGCTCTCCCTGGTTGTGGATGTGCAGGGGCACGCTGCGACCACAAGCCCTGACTGTCAGTGACCAGGCTGTGAGCGGTCAGGCTGAGCGGCCATAGCCAGAGGCCAGGAGCCAGAGCTGAGGGTCTGTCACGGAGTCCCCGGGCAATGCTCTGGAACTGCTCCCCACTAAGCCAGTCAGGACTTTGGGGAGCCTCCTCTCCCTTGGAGCAGACTTGTTCAGGGCAAGAAGCTCACACGTCTTCACCTCCTGGGTCTCTCCTTGGAGCATTCAGCATCCTCTGCCCCTCCGTGGGCTTCCCACAGCGAGCCCACCCAGGCGGGGTCCTGGGGAAGCCACAGGGTTCTGCACCCCCACTTTGCAGTCAGACGTGACTCTCAGCCAGCAAAACAGAGGTTTATTCGATGACAGGAACAGGGTCTAAAACAGAGCTTGTAGATACAGCGAACCAGACCCCTCGGCCGGGTCCATTCTGGGGGGCAGTGAGCCAGACCCCTAGGTCTGCACTTCACTCCTTATCCCCAGGTAGCTCCAGACTAACCAACCCCTCCAGCCCCTCCTCTCTGCTCAGCTCCTTTCCCGGGCCAGGAGGTCACCTGATCCCTTTGTCTCCAACACCTGCAGTTGGCACCTTTGCAGAGGAGGGGCCCAGGCCATCAGTTGCTAGGATACAGAGTGCCAGGCATTAGGTGCACTGGCCCTTTGCTCTGCCAGATACTTAAGAACTGCCTAGGGGACACTGAGGCACCAACACAGTATTCAGAGCAAACATTAGGAACAGTCCCAGTTCGTCACATCTCTCCCCCCTTCGAGACCGAACTGAGCCAGGTCACTCCAGCCAGTGACCTGGTGAAGTTTGAACCCACCAACGTTCCCATGGATGCCCCAGCATCTCTCCAATTCCTTGGTGTGAGTTACACCAGGCCCTCCCAGTTTTGTGCCCTCTCTTTGCTTGAGTGCGCTTGATGGCACTTGCAGGCCGCATGTGGGAAGGTTTATGCGGCCTGTACCCTTTTGCCACCCCAATACTCCTGGGGTTTAAACTGGGACAGGGTCTTCTCCCAGCGCTCTGGGCTGCGATTCGGGCTCTCTTGGTTAAGAGCCCCCATCTTGGCCTTGGCCAGCTCTGGGCTTGGGCAGCCGCTCCCCACCTTGTGGCCCAGACACAACACCTCTGCCATCTCCATCTTATACTTTCCAGCTTTTACCGTCAGTCCCACCTCCTTGAGGCAGCCCAGCCCCCTCTTCCCCTGGGACACCTGTTCCTCCCAGGTCTGGCTAAAGATGCACATGTTATCAGTGTCTGCCAGGGCCAAGTTCTCCATCCCCCTCTGCTTGTCTAGAATCTCCCCAGGCCTAGGCATGGGGTCGGCATCGGACACTGTGATGGCTTTAAGCTTCTGATAGCCCCCATAAAACCAGACCATCCTGTCTCCCTTGGGGATCAGCCCCACGGATGAGGCCCATGGGCTGTAAAACGGCTGGATCCCATCTAAAGCCAGCATGTCCTTGACCTCTCTCTCCAGGATCTGGGTTGCTTTCCCAGTGACTCTGAATGGGGAACACCTGATGGGGAGATTGGCTCCCACCTCAGGGAAGAGATCCACCAGGGGGTCTTTTCCCTTCTCCTCCCAATCCTCCCCTTTCCGGTCCAGGGGTCCCCTCACTCTCCTCCCATCCAGCAGCTTGAGAGGGAAGAACCCTGTGGATTCCTGGGGCACCACCAGCTGCCTCCTGATTCCCCTCAGTTCTACTTCCCCTTGGGGAGCCCATTCCCGGGACAGGAATCCCTTCTCCCGCAGGACTCTGTCCCTGCAGCCTTCCCCAAGGGGGTTTGCAGCGCTGTGGCCAGCAAGTTCCCTCAGCTTCTCCAAGGAGGGATCTCTCTGCAGCTCGGTCTGGGATTCAGCTGCTGGGGCAGGGAGTGGGACCTGCTCCCTCTCACTGGCTGGGCCTGGGGTCACAGCCTCCCTGAGCCTTGTCCCTGGTAGCTCCCTCCCTGCTGTATAATCATTTCCCAGCAGCACGTCTGGACCAGGCAAACCTGGTTGGCAGCTGACCTGCCTTGCCTGGGTGTCCCCCCACTCAGCTGGGGTCTCAGCTCCCCCCGTGCTCAGCGCTGCCCTGGCTGTCCCAGTAGGGGCAGGCAGCGAGCTCTCTGCTCTGGTCCCAGCATCAGAGCCAGCGTGAGCCCCCTCTCCGGTGTGCAGGGGGGCGGGGAGCATCTCTCCCTCCCCCTCAGTCCCAGGGGGCTGGTTACAGGTAGGCAGGTATCCTGAGTCCAGCAGCCCCTCCCCACTGCCAGCAAGGTCATTTGCATTTTCACTGACCATTTCCATCCCAGCCAATTGGTTCCCTGGATTTAAATTCAAACCCTCGGCAGTTACAGGAGCAGGGCCGGGATCCTGTCCCAAGGGGAGACAGTCACCCCCCAACAGGGCCTCCCAGCCGATATCCTGGAGAACCCCAATGACCAGCCAGTCCGACCCCTCCTGCGTCTGCACAGGGATCCGGGCCATAGGCAGGGCGAGGGGCTTCACCCCAGGGACCTTCACCCAGGTCCCACAGTCCCTCAGCATCTGCGGCTGCACCACCACAGTTCCCTCTGTCCCAGGCCCTCGCCCCTGCAGGCGTGTTTCCCCACTGACCCCTGGGCAGCCCCCTATGTCTCTCCACTCCACCATCACCAGTCCGTGCTGCTGCTGCTTCTCCTGCAGCTTTTCCACAGCCTCTTGCTCTCTCTCATGGTCCTCTCGCTCTCTCAGGCTCTGCTCCAATCCCATCCATCTCTGATCCCCTGATGGGGAACCCAATCGTGAAGATCCTTGTCTGGTTGGGGACCAGACTCTCAGGAGTGCCTGGCTGCTGCTCCAGCTGCTCCCAGATCCTCTTGTAGCCCCATCTGGGTCAGGAATCTGCTCCTCAGAGCGGTCCTCCTCCTCCAACTGCACGATTAACTGTGCCTTGGTGAACTTCCCCATGCGTAACTCTCTCTTTGTGCACAGGATCACAATGTCCTTCTTAAGGAGCTGGTGATAGGCCATCACTTCACCGTTCCCAAGTGGCTCTGGACTCACAGGCCTGTGTGCTCTTGGCTCCCCCATGGTTTCCAGGAAGAACCCCTGGTGTGCCAGCCCTTCTCGTGATCACCACCTCTTTGCCAGGGTCGAGCTGCAGACTCCTCTGCCCCTGGGACTGCTCCTGCAATCCCCAGGGGAACCCTGCTACTGCAAAATCCTTCTCTCTCCCAGGGTCGAGCGGCAAGCTCCTCCGCCCCTGAGACTGCTCACTGCAGTCCTCAGGGGGACCCTGTTACTCCAACAGTCCTTCTTGCTGGTCACACACTCCCAGAGGTTAACTGCCCCCTGAAACCGTCCCTCTCTCAGCCTTCAGCACGCCTGGTCCTCATTATCCCTCCTTTGTTTTACTGCTCCCCAGTCACTTACTGCAGGAAGCGCCATCCACGGGGTGCAGTATCTCCCTCCGCTGCCACCAGTTGTCACGGAGTCCCCGGGCGATGCTCTGGAACTGCTCCCCACTAAGCCAGTCAGGACTTTGGGGAGCCTCCTCTCCCTTGGAGCAGACTTGTTCAGGGCAAGAAGCTCACACGTCTTCACCTCCTGGGTCTCTCCTTGGAGCATTCAGCATCCTCTGCCCCTCCGTGGGCTTCCCACAGCGAGCCCACCCAGGCGGGGTCCTGGGGAAGCCACAGGGTTCTGCACCCCCACTTTGCAGTCAGACGTGACTCTCAGCCAGCAAAACAGAGGTTTATTCGATGACAGGAACAGGGTCTAAAACAGAGCTTGTAGATACAGCGAACCAGACCCCTCGGCCGGGTCCATTCTGGGGGGCAGTGAGCCAGACCCCTAGGTCTGCACTTCACTCCTTATCCCCAGGTAGCTCCAGACTAACCTCCCTCCAGCCCCTCCTCTCTGCTCAGCTCCTTTCCCGGGCCAGGAGGTCACCTGATCCCTTTGTCTCCAACACTTTCAGCTGGCACCTTTGCAGAGGAGGGGCCCAGGCCATCAGTTGCTAGGAGGCAGAGTGCCCAGCAGTTAGGGGCACTGGCCCCTTCCTCTGTAGCAATCACACACCCTTATCCCACCACCAAGATACTTAAGAACTGCCTAGGGGACACTGAGGCACCAACACAGTATTCAGAGCAAACATTAGGAACAGTCCCAGTTCGTCACAGGGTCAGACCCAGGTTACCTGGAGGGCCCAGGAGCTAGCACAGCTGCAGGCAAACTCTGTGAGCAGTCACTGAGCTGCTGCTGCTGCTGGGCTCAAGGGCAGATCTGCTGCCCCTTGCAGTCAGTCAATCGTAGTTGTGCAGATCAGGCAGCCTGCTACAGGCCCTCATGCTCATTACATTGGCCAGAGACTGGCTCTGCAGCAGGCCCAGATTCCTGACATTGGGCTGGGGTGTGACGGGAGCTCAGGGCTGGAGCACGCAGGGAGCTCGGGGCTGGGGTGCACCAGGAGCTCAGGGCTGGGGCATGCCAGGAGCTGGGGGCTGGGGCAGGCCGGGAGCTCGGGACTGGGGCACGCCAGGAGCTCGGGGCTGGGGCGCACTGGGAGCTCAGGGCTCCGGGCTGGGGAGCGCCGGGAAGATGGGTGAAGATGCTACAGGGGCAGTTCTGGGAGGGTACTCGTTGTGCTGAATGTGTAATGGGGGTGCTCATCCTCAGTGGGTCTCTCCCTCAGACACAGCTCAGACACTCGTGGGAAGGGAATTGGTCCATGTGCCAGGTTTTCTACTGTGGCTTTAACATCTCACTAGGATTTCCCCCACCCCAGCATCACTGATCACTGATCACTCCTGTCTATCCCTGGGCAACTGGCCACAAGACAGATGGACACACACACACTGCCAGGCATTGGGGCTGTTGGCCATCAATTACAGCACCCAGAAATGAGGCAATACTAGCCCCCACTTCATACAGAGCGAAGCACAAGGAGGGTTTAAGAACTGAGAAAAGAACCCGAGAGTCCTAACTCCTAGTCCCTTGCCCTAGCCCACTACCCCTGCAGCCCCACCCCACTGCAGCTGGCTGGTCCCTGGTTGCCCACTGCAGCCTGGTAGTCCAGGGGTTCTCTCACTCTGTCACCTGCCACAGGCAGCCCTAGCCTGAACCGAGGAGGACGAGACACAAAACCCGTTCACCTCCAGTGCCCAGCCCCTCGCTCCCTGCTGGGCAGGCAGCCCTGGCTCTGGCTCTTTAGTGAAAGGCACCAGAAGAAATCACTCCCTGTAACGTGGGGATATTGTGCAAGGAGCTGCCACCCACTCCTGGAAGCGCCAGGGGACTCAGGAAACCAGGGTGAGGAGGGAACCCTGACTGTAGGGGACACCTGGGCCAAGTGGCCTGCATCCTCGACATCTCACACCCCAGAAGCAGCACATTTAGGAGGGTGGCAGCTGTGTGCCCCTCTCAGCAGCAGAGCACCAGGCACCCCCACCCAGCCCGCAGTAGCAAGCAGCAGCTGCCAGCCGATGCAGCTCCCAGAGGGGATACAAAATGCTCGTCTCCACCTAGTGGTCAGACACACTTAGCACGAGTGTCGCGAGGCGAAGCTAATCCTCCAGCAAGCAGCCTCCGTGCCGGAATAACCAGGGGGTTAGGGCGGTGTTACCAGCAGAAGCCCTACTATGGATGCAGCCGTACTGGGGCAAAGTTGGCTTGTAGCAGTACAATCTATTGCCTTAAGAATACACTGCACTGAAGCACTGTTAGCCTGGTAGAACTGTGTCCACACTAGGCGACAAGGGGCATATGTTCATACCTGGCCTTAGTCAGAGAAAAGCACATACAAGCAGAGCAGGAGGGGACACCGCACTGCACTGGCAGGAGAGCCAGGCTCTATATCACCACAAAACCAGCGTTAAATATACAGCAGACTCCTTCACACATGCTCCGCACAGCTGTCGTGTTGCCGGTGTCACAGAAAGGGGTGGGAGATGTGACCAGAGCTGAGTTAATCCAGGACGAGAAGCCATGCGCAAGGTGCAGCGTTACTGATCTGGGACTGGCCAGGCAGCAAACGACATTCTGTATCTGAGTGAATTGGCAGAATGTGGCTCCCCGAATGGCACTTGGCTGAGATGCCAGGGCTAGCACTCATGCCTCATGAAAATGCTCCGCGCTCTTCACTGAGCACAGGGCTTCCAGACCCACCCAGATTCCAAAGTCCGCTGTAGCTCTGCCTATCTCTGCGAATTCCATATGGCAAGGGGCCAAACTTGCCTTACCATAAATGCCAGTTCATGACCATGGGATATGCTAGGAGCCCACATAACCCAGTTGTTAGCAGAGTTGGTCTCCCCAGGGGGAGCAGACCTGTGCCCAGCCAGTGGGCAGAGGGCTGTTGAGGGTGGGCTCCCATGCACACGCATGCCCATGCTGCACCATTACCCATGGGCAGCAGCAGCTCTGAGCTGCAACATTCATCCATCTCCTGCTCTCGTTTGCTGTAGAGAGCTGGGGTCAGAGTGCTTCATTTTAACCATTTCCCTCCCTGCCCGTAGCAGACACGAGCAGTAAGTGCAGGGTTCTAATGGGACAGTCAGGTCTGAGTGGAAGGTAAAGTGCAGCCATCCAGAGAGCTGCAGCTGCTCCTCTGCAGGGCCAGGGGGACTCGAAGTCAGGCTGCAGAATGTCTCATCTGCCCAGCCTGGATCCCCTGCATGGACACAGCGAGAGCTTGGATCTCCTTGGGGTCACACGGGGTATCTCCTCACATCGCCCACAAGTGGACTGGGGTGCAAAGACTGGCTGCCTGGCCCTGCCTTACTGCCTACGTGTGAAACCAGGCTGTCTGCAGCCAGGCTGCAGTGGAAGCTCATTGCTTGGTAAGGACATTTCTGCAAGAGAAAGTGAGCACCTGCCACTAGCGACTGTGTCAGTGAGCAGCTGCACTGTGTGGCGAGAGACGGGTGGGGGTGGGATGAGACTTGGCTGCTCTGGTTCCCTGAACCAACCAAACTACACTCAGGTGAAGAGAACAAATACACCCAGCCTGGATCCTTTCCTCAGCACCCAGCCGCTCGTGCACCACTCAGCTGTGCACTGGGGCTCTGCTAGCCTATCAGCACATCACCCTAGGAAACCAAAGATAACAGGTCCCCACTTCCTGGCTCCTCCTTTCCTGGACAAACAGCTCACACACAAAAACAGAGCAAAGCTCTGACTGAGTTCAAAGGCTTCCGAGAAGGCTCCCTCTCAATGCAAATCTCTTCCAGCAAGCCCCAGGGGCAGCTCAGGTCAGACCGAGAGCTACAGAGCTTGAGAATAAAGCTGTAGAGAGCTGGAGACACCAGCCAGATGATGCCAGCGTGGTTCTCCCCTGGGCCCCATCCCATGGAGGAGGCCTGGGCTCTGAGGAGGATCCAGCGCAGGGCAGCCCAGAAGGCTCCCTGAGGAAAGGATCAGGGACTGGCCTGGCTCGTCTGGCCAGGGGGAAGGAGTGAAGTAGAGTCCTGGAGCCTCCTCTGAGACTAGCCCAGACAGGCTGGGGAGACAGGGCCTGGCTCCATGGAAGCAGCAGGGCCTGGTGGTGGGATGCAGGCTTGGCTGCTGCCTGGGCAGCCCTGCTAGAGCCCCTCCCCATCCCTCACTCCAGCTGTGCTAGGACAGGGATAGTGAGGGGTTGGGGGGTCTGCCCTGGTGGAAGAGGGGATGGGCAGGGCAATGGGCTGAGCAGTGAGTGTATGCCAAGGGTTGGCAACCTTTCAGAAGTGCTGTGCCAAGTCTTCATTTACTCACTCTAATTTAAGGTTTCGCGTGCCAGTCATACATTTTAACGTTTTTAGAAGGTCTCATTCTATAAGTCTATGATATATAACTAAACTCTTGTTGTATGTGAAGTAAATAAGGTTTTTAAAATGTTTAAGAAGCTTCATTTAAAATTAAATTAAAATGCAGAGCCCCCCGGACCGGTGACCAGGACCTGGGCAGTGTGAGTGCCACTGAAAATCAGCTCGAGTGCCATGCCATAGGTTGCCTACCCCTAGTGTATGCCATCTCCCCCCATTTCCTCCCCCAGCTCCTCTCTCCAGCACCTCAGGCTCCAGGCAGGGATGGCGGGAGGGAGGTAGATGGCCCAGGAAGGGCTCGGGCCCCCAGAGCACAGCCCGGCCAGGGGCCTGGAACTCTCCTGGCTGGCTGAGTGCCAGCATGGTGGCCAGGGACAGAGCAGCGTGCACAGGCCTGCAAGGCCAGAGCACTTGCTAGAGTGGCCCCCTGCCAAGACAGCACGGCCACCTGGCCACGGTGAGCCACAGACTTCCTGGAGGGCCAGGTGATTTGCTTGCCGTGATTTGCATGTGCAGCAGGAAGGCTCTGCTGCCCTGGGGATCAGGAGACTCTGCTGGGGCAGCCTGTGGCCAGACTAGCTGTGCCCCTCTTGTTTTGGGAGGCAGGTTCCTAGCAGGGACATGGGGCCTAATGCTGCCCACATCTCCCTCCTCCATTGCAGCCCCTCCAGTTATGGACAAGTGACCAGCACTCCTCAGCTTGCCCCAAACGCGCCACGGTCCCCGCAGCCGGGTACATTCAGCACCATCCCAGGCAGCAGGGAGCTCGGCCTGAACCCACCACCACGCCAGGCAGTCTGCTGCACTGGGAAAGCTGCTCCTAGCCAGTCCTGGAGGTGGGGGGGGGTGTCACAGCGATGGGAGGGAAGGAGGGAGGCAGTGAAAGGAAGGGGGCTGGGAGTCAGGATGTGACATGGCTCAGTGGGGTTTGGGGAGGCTGCTTTATTATGCTTCGCACTTTCCCGTCATTACTGGAAACAAACAGCTGGCAGGGTCTCTGCAGACCTGCCTGCTGGGAAGTCATAGTCCTCCCCCCACCCCCGTCCCCTTTCCAGGATGCTAACTGCTAGCTTGGCCTCACCGGGACTGCTTTATACCTTCCCCGAGGAACCGAGTGGCTGGCAGCTGCCTTCTGCCTCTCAGGCTCCCAGCATACACCAGCAGGTCCTGGCTTTACAAAGCCATCCTGGGGCCAGTATATCAGGGTCCAGATTCTCCCACTGACCCTCTGGTGGATCATTAACTCCCCAGCCACCCCTGAGCATGCCTGAGTGATTCCATGCCCTGGGGCCCCATCTGTGCTCCTCGCACACACACACGCACACCCCCCACAGCTCAGTGCCTGCCCTTCCAGGGCTCTGCAGGATGCCCCCCACCTGTAGGGCAGGTGTGGGGGGAGGCGCTCCCCCTTTCTACTCTGTCAGCGCAGGCCCTTCCCTGAAGTGCTGCTGGCTGAGGCATCCAGCGGAGAGGAGGCTGTGCAGGCTGCAATCCCTCTCCATTAACACCAGCTGATTTATAGAAATCCAATGGCTGGGGCTGCCAGCGCCTCCTGCCAAACCTCATTAACAGCTGGCCTGGGAGCAAGGTAAACAGCCTGCACAGCAACAAGGAAATCCTTGTTTAAGCGTTTATGGAGACACATTGCCTTTTCCCTCGTGTCCTGAGGAGGAGAGCGAGCCCCTGGCCAGGCGTTCCTAGCCCCCAGTACCCTGCCAGCCCATGTGCCCGCTGCCCACCACCAGGCACAGGGAATGAGGTGCAGAGAGATGGACTGGGAGGCAGGATGGACTCAGACTTCACCAACCCACAGAGCAGGGGCTGCTCCTCGGGGGTGGGGAGCAGCCACCTGAGGGAAGGGTACACTGCAGACAGCAGGCCCAGGAGGCTGTTCGCTATTGTTCCGCTTGCTTTTCCTCTCAGGAACTGACCTCCAGGTGTCCTGGCAGACTGTGGTTGGCTGGGACGGAAGGCTGGTGGCACTCTGGAAGTGATGCCCGATTTACTGGGATCGAAGCTTTGGGTTTTGTTAGCAGCTGCTTGGTTCCAAAGCTTTGAGAGGGAGCGGTGTAGCAGCCTGCCCCTCCCGCTACGAACCGAGAGCTCCCAGATGCCCTCTCCAAGTCAGTCAAGAAAACACCCAGCAATATCCAGAAGGCCAGGCCAGATAGCCCAGAATTCCCCAGGGACAACAGTCCCAAACTGTGACGAAGCGGGGCTTTTTTAATGTTTCCTCTGAATACTGTGTGGGTGCCTCAGTTTCTGACCGACACTCTGTCTCCTGGCAATTAATGGCCGGGGCCCTTCCCCCCTGCAAGGGGATGCTAAAGGTGTGGGAGAACAAAGAGGTCAAGTGACCTTCTGGCCCAGGAAAGAGACAAAGGCCAGAAAGGAGGGGCTGGAGGGGGTTTCAGTTTGGAGCTGGCTGAGGATGGGAAGTGAGGGCAGACAGGGATGTCTGCCTCGCTGGGCCCCAGAATGGACCCAGCTGAGGGGTCCCGTTATCTACACCTACAAGCTCTGTTTTAGACCGTGTTCCTGTCATTTAATAATCCCCTGTTTTACTGGCTGGCTGAGAGTCACATCTGACTGCGAAGCGAAGTGAGGGTGCAAGACCCTCTGGCTTGCTCCTGACCCCGCCTGGGCGGACTCGCTGTGGGAAGCACACAGAGGGGCATATGCTGAATGCTTCAAGGAGAGACCTAGGAGGTGAAGCCATGTGAGCTTCTTGCCCTGCAGATAGTCTGCTCCAAGGGAGAGGAGGCTCCCCAAAGTCCTGACTGGCTTAGTGGGTTGGGGAGCAGTTCCAGAGCATCGCCCAGGGACTCCATGACACAAACCTTCAGGCTTTTTTATATGACAAATCCAAACCAAGGTGCAGGGCTCAAGCTCTCCTCTCCAGGCACTAACTAAGACAGTCTGGAGAACTCTGTGCAAGCACAGAGCAGCTCCCCGCCAGCCCCAGCCCACAGCAGAGATGCTATGCTCACCCACACTGAATGCCCAGCAGCTCCGGAAAGGTGACTCCCCCACAGGACTAGCTCAGAGCCCTTTCCCTCCCCTTTCATCCTGGGGAGGCACAAAATGGGGGACCCCTCCATGTACCAGCTGCAGAGACTCCTGTGCTTTTCTGCCCGCCTCAATGGAAGGATTGTGTTTCCTGCCCACACAGAGATTCCACTCAGACAAAGAGCCACTGCCCACTCATGCTGCTTTCCCCAGGGCAGGCGCGCCAAGCAGCACGGCCTTGGGTCCCCAGCCCGGCTGGATCCCATATACCCCAGGGCAAGGAGCAGAACAAGAGCACGAGAGAATTCCCTGTGATCAGGAGAGACACCCAGGGCTGCCCATTGAACCACGGCTGGGATGTGACCTGGGGTGATTCTGCCAGCAGGGAGGCTCTGAGCTGGTCTGGAGACACCCAGAGTCCCCATCCCCGGGTCAGTAAAGAGCCAGGTGTGGGGCAATGGAATCAATTTGGTTTCCACTAGGAAATTCACATGTCTAAAAGCAGAACGCGTAACCAAAGGCCTCTCTGCCAGGAAATCCAGTGCTGGAAACAGGGGGCGAGGCAGAGGTCGAGTTGCGTTGGCTAATTGCTGTTCCTGAGCCCCTCCAGGGTCTTTGGAGGCCTGATGCTTCCCCCCAGCGCTACCACAGGGGATGAGGCGCTTCCCTGGGAACGACAAGGGGAGAAGCAGCAGCTGTGTGAGCATGGCCCAGGACACTGCTGCTGTGCCTGTTTCCAACAGAAAACGAGCCCCTCGTGGAGAGCAGGCCTGTACCAGCCAGTGCCTGAAATCCTGCTCCCAGCCTGCCTCTTGAGGAGCCATGGCTCCAATAGCCTGGCACACACACATCTCATTGGCCATGTGCTCCCTTGTGTGGGGCTGCTGCTGCCCTCAGGACACACTGCTCTCTGCGCAGCTGGGCCAACCAGACACCAGGCCCCTAACACGACCTCCCCTGCCGCCAAGGCTGCTGTGTACACGTCTGGCTCTGGTAACAATTCATCTCTGCACACTCATCCCACAAAGATTATCTCCTCTTCCAAGCACGCAGGAGGGTAACCAGCCTGTCCCTGATGGACATGATGCTGGGAAGTCATGTGACTTGCCACACAGCTCTAACGAATTCGGCTAGGGAGGGAGTGGAGATGCCGTAGAGGAGTCCCTGCCAGCCCAAGTTCTCATGCACAGCCACCCTCGCTTCGCCGGGACAGCTTCAGCCTCACTACCCCAGGCCTCTTTGTTCTGCCAGGCCCCTGGTGCCCAAGGCAGCCGGTCGGACCCTGCTGCCTCAGGGAACTCAGAGCACAGCCGCTCTACACTCACTGAACTCCCCCAGCCAGCTGCACCCCACTGGCCCTCGGGGTGAGGGCTGGGTGCTCTGTCCCCCTCGTCATGGAGATGAGTGCAATCTCAGAGCTCCCCTCGCCCCACACTGGACAGCAATCATCAGCACAATCACTTTCCAGCAACCCATGTAGAAAGGGCCCCCTGCCGGAGTCACTGACCTGGCCATCTGCTGGGCCCACAGGACCAGGACTCTGACCTGACAGCAGGAGAAAGGCAGCTAAATGGATACTGGGACGGTTAACAGGGAGGACTGACTGGCAGATGATGCCTGAGGCTGCGATCTCAGCAGCCAAGCAGGGCTGGGCCGGGTTATTACAGAGCACGCCGGAAGGGGAGGTCAGGATTCAGCAGGTGGCATGCTTACCTCACAGCCAGAACTAACTTGCTGCCCACGATGTGGCACTAGGGGCTGCCATGCCACACAGGGTACCAGTTCCTGGGGGACATCCCCCCAGCCTGACTGCCTGGTCACTATGGATCCCAGGCACTTCAACAAGAATCGGTGTTTGCTCCAGTACCCTTTCTGCCCACTAAACTCCTGGCAGTCTTCACTGGATACAGGAGTCTTCACTTCCCATCCTCAGCCATTGGTGCATGGTCCAGTTATTAATGGGTAGATGTGTTCCACCCCAGAGGTGGCAGGGAAGCAAGCCCTGTGCTTATTTATTCTGTGGATTTTACACTCCCGTTGCCATGCCAGCTGGGCACCCAACACAGACTCAAGGTTACACAGAGAATTAAACAGCCCCCAGGTGCTGGCACTGAGACCCCACGAAAAACATCTCTCCAGCAGCGGGCCAGGGCAAAGCGGTGCGTGGCCAGCAGCCGTGTCCCCTGGCCCAGACTGCATGCTACAGGGAGTGCCCAGGCAGGGTCAAGCCCAGAGTGCTGGTGCCCCATCTCTCCGCAGCAGACAGAGAACTGGAGAGGGGCCTATGCTCACATTCAGCGACACCCGTCCACCCCC
Organism: Chelonoidis abingdonii; assembly: GCF_003597395.2. Taxonomy (NCBI): domain Eukaryota; kingdom Metazoa; phylum Chordata; order Testudines; family Testudinidae; genus Chelonoidis; species Chelonoidis abingdonii. The sequence continues at coordinate 32,153,703 of NC_133781.1, forward strand.
TCGTGTGGCTCAGGATTTATTTTATCATCTTTGAAAAGCATTTACTGCCAATGAACAGCAAATTAATTCTCCTCAAAGACCTCTCAATTATTCATCGCAGGCTGCCGAGACTCTCCACCAGCCGGCCACGGGCTGCAGTGCGACCACCACCTGGCCCAGCCCCTGCAGCCCTCCCCATAAGCTGCGGGGGCACTCACATCATCACCCGGCTGCACAGGTGAGCTGTCACCTGGAGAAACAGAACATTGAGCACCTGCCCAGGTGTGGTTTAACCCCAGGTGAACTTCTCTGACTCTTCAGGGTGATGTCATCCCTGCAGCCCTTCCTTCTCGCAGCATCAGGCACAGCTTCCAGGGCTTGGAATGGAAAGTCAGTTCCACATACTCCCCCGCCTCACTGCCACCCCAGCAAACCCCGACCCCCAGAGAAAGGCGGATCCTCCTGGAGCTCCCCCTCCTGGCTAGAGGTAGCTCTGGAGGCCCTACAGCCTCAGTTTCCCCATCATGAGGTTCCTTGTGAACTCCGTCTTTGCTCATTAATTCAATAATGTCCTTACTCCAGGCTCCTTTGTTAACATCAATGCTTCCAAACAATCGGACTCACAAAGTCTGCTCCATCATCATAATACAGACGCTAGGCTCTTCAATCAGAGCGACTGGTTCCACGGAGGCCACTAGTCAAACTCAAAGCCCAGACACAGAGTATGAAACAAACTGCATCTTCCGTGCCAGCCGTGGGCTTAAGCTCTTTGTCCCGCTAGCTTCTCCCAGGATTAGCCCTGGCAGCTCAGCGTTAGCCCCTTGACTGACAAAGGGAGCATCTACACTTCCCTTCGCTGCTCCCTGAGGCCACGTACCCTGTTCCTTCCTCCCTTCCTCCCTGGCAGGGCCCTCCAAATGCTCCCTGTTCTCGAGATGGGGCCTCTTGCCCTCCTTGCTGCACCAGAGGATGGTTCTGGTAGGTACTCCAGAACTGGAGACCCCCTAGACTATAGTCAGAGGGCCAATGGACTCCCTGGTGCCCAGCCTGTGCATGCACTGCCCACCCTGTGTCTCCCCCGTTGAGTACTCCAGGAGGTGAGGGCAGCCATGACCCCACTTCTCTTGCACATCTCAAGCAGGTTGTGTGGGAGGGCATTCCCTCTCCACTCCTCCTCCCCGAATCTTGTCACTGAGCCTCTGTCTCGTGACCCTCCCTGGCCACCCCTAACATGCCACCTGAGTCGGCTGAACAATATCCTTTACCAGTCTGCCTGTGCACCACTCCCCAAGCACACCTGTACACCCCTCCCTTTCCTCGCCCCCCTGCCCAACACCAGGCGAGAGAAGATGCTGCTATCAGCAGAGGGTGGGGAGCCCTGGGGAGACAGCCTGTACTGCACTCCGGTTCCACAGCCCAGTGGGAATATTAGCTGGCGGCTCCTCCATGGAGCCGTGAGCATGGGCACGTATGTGGCACAGTTCACGAAATCTCCTGAGGCCTGTCCCTTCTGCGGCGAGAGGGAGACCCTGGCACTCAGAGTGTGGCAGGCTGCAGCCCCTCTTCCAGCTTCTCTAGAACCTCTCTCTGAGATTGTGGCTGCATCACACAGGACCGGCGCTTGCATTTAGGCAGCTTAGGCAATCGCGTAGGGCGCCAGCATTATTAGGGGGTGGCATTTTGCCAGAGGGGGCGGCAGGCGGCTCTGGTGGAGCTGCCGCAGTTGTGCCTGCGGACGGTCGGCTGCTCGCGCGGCTGCGGTGGACCTCCCGCAGGCACGACTGTGGCAGCTCCACCAGAGCCCCGGCTTCTCTGCTCTGTGTCCCCACCAGGTCCCTGATTTCAACCTCTGACCCTCACTCCCATTTCTGGTTTTTCATCTGTTGCCCCAAGAGTTCATTTTGGCCTGGATTCTGTGGTTCCTCCCTGTGGCTGAGGGACCTGCCCTTCAGTTCTGGCTGGGCCTAGGCCCGCCCATCCCACCAGCTGCTCAGTGCAGGTCCGAGCCCTGAGCTTTCCCAGGGGCTCTGAGCAGCTGGGACCGGACTCACCACAAGGACGTCAGCAAGCCCTGTCCCACTAGCCTCTTCCCTGCAGCTCTGGGTGACGATTGTGACTGCTCCGGATTTACACTGCTCCCTCCCCAGCTCCCCCGCCCAGGGCTGGGACAAGCAGCTGGCTTGGGGAGGGCCAGAGAGACAGACCTGTTGCATCTCTCAAGATGAGCAAGGTTCCCACAAGGCAAGGTACCAACAACAACCTGCTTCCCAGCGCCAGACCGGCTGCTGCTCTCCCCGGCTCACTTGCAGGCTCTGCCTGGCGCCGAGGGGTTAAGCACACAAGCTGGGTCCCCACCCCCACGCACTAGACAGCTGGGGGATGGGCCTGTCGGGAAGCCTGGATTTCTGCAGTGGTTTTACTGGAAAACTTGTTGCCGAAGGTGGGGGGGTCACCATGGCAACGCCAGCAGCAGTGACAGGTTAGCTGGTGGTGTCCTTCCCTCCCAAAGCTCTGGCCCCGCAGTAGGGACGGAGACATTGCCTCTTCCTCAGGGGCCCGAGGGAGCCAGGTGCACAGGCAGCAGGACAGGACACGGGGCACTCCCCAACCCCCCTTAACAGGGATCTCCTGGCCGGCCTAGCCCCTCCCACACCCCAAAACGGGTCTTGCTGCAGCAGCAGCCCTCACACCTAGCCTGGGTGACACCAGTGGCCGATGTAACAGTCAGCAAATGCTGCCCGTGTCCCACTGCTCCAGCCCCCCTCACCCTCTCCCATCTGCCAGTGGCAGAGGAACAGATAGCTGGGCCCTGGAGCCCCCCATATGCCATCCCACATCCCACAATCAAATAAACTCACTTCCCTCACCCTCATCCCTGCCTTTGCACCTCCACCCAGCTCCACACCCTGCCATCAGTTCCCTCTGGCCCAGGCCCTGTGCCAGTCCCACTGCTGCAGTCAGAGCCAGCCGGCTGTCATGGGCGGCAAAGCTGCCAAGCCCCACTGCTGTCCCCACAGCTAGCCCCAGAGCCGCCAGGAAGACCAGCGTGCTGGTGCCTGTTGCCCCATTTGAATTAGCCTGGGCAATGGGAGCAGGGGTGGCCTCTCCTCAGACTGGTGCTCCCACTCATCAGAATCCATGCCAGAGCCACCATTTTGGAGTGTCCCTCCCTGGGCAGGCAGCAGGGACCAGCACATGGCTTTTTCTAAACTAGCTTCTAGCCTGCCGCAAACAATGGTGCAGCCTGCCCCAGGCATGTGTTGTGTGGCCGAACATCCCTGAGGATGACCACCGAGCAGGTATTCCTCTTCCAGTGCCATCTGTGCCTCCCCCTGCTATTCTGGGGCCCCACCCTCATATGTAACGAAGTCAGGCATCTGACGAAGTGGGTATTCACCCACGAAAGTTCATACTCCAAAATGTCTGTTAGTCTATAAGGTGCCACAGGACTCTTTGCTGCTCTTACCACTCAAGAAAGAGATCTTGGAGTCATTGTGGATAGTTCTCTGAAAACATCCACTCAATGTGCAGTGGGAGTGGCCGTCAAAAACGTGAACAGAATGTTGGGAAGCATTAAGAAAGGAACAGATAATAAGACAGAAAATATCATGTTGCCTCTATATAACCCATGGTACGCCTACATCTTGAATACTGCCTGCGGATGTGGTAGCCCCATCTCAAAAAAGATGTATTGGAATTGGACAAGGTTCAGAAAAGGTTACAGAAATTATTATGGGTATGGAACAGCTTCCATATGAGGAGAGATTAAGACTGGGACTTTTCAGCTTGGAAAAGAGACGACTAATGGGGATATGACAGAGTCTATAAAATCATGACTGGTGTGGAGAAAGTAAATAAGGAAGTGTTATTTACTTCTTCTCATAACACAAGAACTAGGGGTCACCAAATGAAAACAAACTGAAGGAAGTATTTCTTCACACAATGCACAGTCAACCTGTGGATGTTCTGAAGGTCAAGACTATAACAGGGTTCAAAAAAGTGCTAGAGAAGTGCATGGAGGATAGGTTCATCAGTGGCTATTAGCCAGGATGGGCAGGGATGGTGTCCCGAGAATCTGTTTGCCAGAAGCTGGGAATGGGCAACAGGGGATGGATCACTTGGTGATTCCCTGTTCTGTTCATTCCCTCTGGGGCACCTGGCACTGGCCACTGTCGGCAGACAGGACACTGGGCTGGATGGACCTTTGGTCTGACCCAGTGGTCGACCCGACCTTGTAGAGATTGCAGCCACTGGGCATGCTCCACTGCACAGGGGCTGCTGTTGGGAAATGTAGTTTGTTTCCATAGCCTCTTCTTGCTGTAGGCCACTGAGCAGATTAGTGTGCCTGCTCTGGCCCCTCCCAGCCCCACAGCATATCTCCGGCCAGCCCCGGGGCTCTCCCAGCCCCAACAGCGCTCTCTCGCGCCAGCCCCGGCTTCCCAGCCCACAGCCTCTCTCCGAGCCAGCCCCAGCCCCATCTCAGCACCCACAGCGCTTCTCTGCCGGTCCAGCCCCGTGTGTCTCCGCCTCTCACTCTGCTCTCTTCCGGCCAGCCCCGGCCCCTCCCAGCCCCACAGCGCTCCTCTCGGGCCAGCCCCAGGCTCTCCAGCCCCGACACGCTCTCTTCCCGCAGCCCGGGCTCTCCAACCCCAACGCTCTCATCCGGCCAGCCCCGGTCTTCCAAGCCCCACAGCGCTCTCTCCGGCCAGCCCCGGGCTCCCAGCCCCAACGCGCTTGCTCTCCGCGGCCACCGGGCTCTCCCACCCACAAGCGCTTCTCCGTGCCAGCCCGCCCTCTAGCCCCAAGCCTCCTTTTCCCTTCTTAGGCAGCCCGCTCCACCACGCGCTCTCTCCGGCCAGCCCCGCCCGCTTCAGCCCCACAGCGCTCTCTCCGGTCCAGCCCCGGCCTCCCAGCCCCAAGCGCTCTCATCCGGCCAGCCCCGGGTCTCCCAGCCCACAGCGCTTCTCTCGGCCGCCCCTCCCAGCCCAGCGCCTCTCCACGCCTCCACGCCCCACAGCGCTCTCTCCGGCAGCCCCAGGGTCTCGACCCAACAGCGCTCTCTCCGGCCAGCCCCGGGCTCTCCCAGCCCCACAGCGCTCTCTCCGGCCAGCCCCAGCCCCTCTCTGCCCCCACAGTGCTTCTCCGGGCCAGCCCCGGCTCTCCCAGCCCCACAGCGCTCTCTCCGGCAGTCCCCGGCCCTCCCAGCCCACAGCGCTCTCTCCGGCCAGCCCCCAGGCCTCCCAGCCCCACAGCGCTCTCTCCGGCCAGCCCCGGGCTCTCCCAGCCCCACAGCGCTCTCTCTGGCCAGCCCCGGCCCCTCCCAGCCCCACAGTGCTCTCTCTGGCCAGCCCCGGGCTCTCCCAGCCCCACAGCGCTCTCTCCGGCCAGCCCCGGCCCCTCCCAGCCCCACTGCGCTCTCTCCGGACAGCCCCACTGTAGCTCTGCCTATCTCTGTGAGATTCTTCACAGAAAATCAGCACTTTTTAGGATTATCCCCACAGCTGAAGGATGAATTAGGCAGCACAATTCATAAATACACTTTATTTAGGTCTTTACTTCCAACTTAGTTATTCTCATATTAGAAGACATCTGACAATGAAAACCATAAATACTAATACAGATCTGGTTTTAGAAAACAAAAAGAAAAAGAGATGTTGCTATTATAAACTGATTCCAAAAATCCTAAGCAGCAGAAACGATCATTTGTAAACTTCCTGATCAACCCCTGCAGACTGAAGTAGAAACACAATAATTGCATGTCAATTCTGGGCTGAATCTGTTCTTGTGTCAAGGTTTAATTCAGGAAAATAAGTTGTGTGGTACCACTGAAGGAGTAGCTAATATTTCCAGAGAAACTTTGCTTGAAACCAGCTCAGCTGAAGACCCTGTCAGATGAGCTACAGATCAACAAAGCCAAAGATCCTATAGATGATCTGAAAAAAACACAAAAACCCCCAAAGACCCTGTAGATTAACTTGAAAGGAGCAAAACCAAACACACTGTAGATGAGCAGGTCAACAATGAAGCAGGTCAAAGCAGTCTTCCTGCTGAAATGGGTCTGAAGTTCTCATCTGATAAGATTCAGCTTTATCACCTGAGCAATTGTGTATGCTTGTACAGCTGGCCCTTGCCAGCCCACTGAGAGTGATGTGTTGAAAGGACAGTTTCCTTTTCTTCCTACAAACTGCCATTTTGAATTTGCGTTTTACAGACTGAAAAATGCGCTGCATGATGATTTGCATGTTAAGTGGCTAGATCCTCAGATTATGCATCCTGTAACATTTGTTGATTGTTCGGGGATACAGAAACTCGAAAAATCAACCTGGGTACCAGGTTTCAATGACTGGAAGAATATGCACAAGTCAATGTCTGTTCATGGGAGAAGCATTCACAAGAGGCAGCTCTGCCGTTCACAAAGGGTCACTGTATCGGTGCATGTTTGGATAAACAAACACCTGACAAGATTAGGAAATGGCAAGAAATTTTATTAAAGTTAATGTTTAAAATTAAATAGACACAAGTTAAGAGGGAAGATACTGTACATCTGGGGTCAGGCTTGAGTTATGAGGGATCACAGGTAGCAGTTACAAGGATGAAGAGATACATACATATCACAGAACCAGCATAGATCCAGATAAGGGTGCAAGAATTTTTAGAGTGTCAGTGGATAAGTGGGCTCAGGAACACCACCCATGGAATGTATTAAGAGTCCAAGTCAGTATCAGTGTAGCGAATGAGTACATGGGTGGGGTGCGTCCCTTGGTTCGTCAGGGAAGGAAGTGGATTATTTCCCTGGTCGGCAATCTCAATTACTCAATGTGGTATTGATGGTGTCCTGTGATGTGTTCCATATAAATGTCTTTGGACCACCTGATGGTGTCAGACACCATGAGCTGTCTCATACTGCTACAAACATTGCTTGACCCTGTCAAAACTGTAGCTAGTTTAGGTCTCCCCTTCCATGGCTACCCCATAAAGTGCCGGAGAGCAACAATTGGGGCATTTACTTCAGCATCTTTAAGCTGTTTGCTGGACATAATCCAACTTTTGCCCAGTCAAGCTGGGGTAGCCCGCCAGATGCTTTTAAATGGACCCTGAAATCTTTTTATTTACTATTATTATCATTACTGGGGGTATTGATTGTTATTATTTTATCTGGAGTCTGGACCTTGACTAGACCTGGACCAAGAAATTTGGACCTTGACAAAAATATAATTTACTACCCCTGGATGTATCAGTGACACCTGTCACGGAGTCTGGGGGTTCCAGCCCTGCACCCCTCTTCCTGGGACCCACAGTGACTTTTATCCAGCCAGTAAAACAGAAGGTTTATTGGACAACAGGAACACAGGTTACAGCAGAGCTTGCAGGCACAGTCAGGACCCCTCCACTGAGTCCTTCTGGGGGTTCAGGGTGCTTGGATCCCAGCTAGGATCCCCTGAATTCCGCCCCACAGCCCCAAACCCAAACTGTCCTGCCTTTTCTCCCGCCGGCCGAATCCTTTGTTCCCTTCTCCTCCGCCCAGGAGCTCCCCCCTCCCCCCTGCCGGGCTCGGGTTACAGGCTGAGCACCTGTCCCTCACCTACAGACATCCCCTGCTTTCCCGTTCCCCACACAGACAGTCCCTACTCCATCACACAGCTCCCCCCTTCGGAACTGAACTGAGCGAGGTCACTCTGCCCAGTGACCTGGGGAAGTTCAGGGCCCCCTCTCCGGGACAACGCGTCCGCTATCAGGTTGGCACTTCCCTTCACATGGACCACGTCCATGTCATAGTCCTGCAGGAGCAGGCTCCACCTCAGGAGCTTGGCGTTGGCTCCTTTCATCTGGTGCAGCCAGGTCAGGGGAGAGTGGTCGGTGTACACGGTGAAGTGTCGCCCAAAGAGATATGGCTCTAGCTTCTTAAGGGCCCACACCATGGCCAGGCATTCCTTCTCGATGGCCGCGTAGTTTTGCTCCCGGGGTAGCAGCTTCTTGCTCAGGTACACGATGGGGTGTCTCTCCCCCTTTTCATCCTCCTGCATTAACACCGCCCCCAGTCCCGTGTCTGAGGCGTCGGTGAACACCATAAAGGGTTTGTCAAAATCTGGGTTCGCCAGAACTGGGCCACTGACCAGAGCCTCCTTCAGCGCCCGGAAAGCCTCCTGGCACTGCTCGGTCCAGATTACCTTGTCTGGCTTCCCCTTTTTGCACAGTTCAGTGATGGGGCCGGCTATGGCGCTAAAGTGGGGCACGAACCTTCGATAGTACCCCGCCATCCCAATAAAGGCCTGGACCTGCTTCTTGGTTTGGGGAGCAGGCCAGTCTCTGATCACCTCCACCTTGGCGGGTTCTGGCTTCAGGCAGCCGCTCCCCACCCGATGGCCCAGGTAAGATACTTCCGCCATCCCCACCTTGCACTTCTCAGCCTTTACGGTTAACCCAGCCTCCCGAATTCGGTCCAGGACTTGGGTAACCTGGGACACATGGTCCTCCCAGGTCTGGCTGAAGACGCAGATGTCGTCAATATAGGCCACGGCAAAACTCTCCATCCCCCTCAGTAGCTGATCCACCAGGCGCTGGAAGGTGGCCGGCGCTCCCTTGAGGCCAAAGGGCAGGGTCAGAAACTCGTAGAGCCCCAGAGGGGTGATAAAGGCCGATTTCAGCCTGGCATCTGCGTCCAGCGGCACTTGCCAGTAGCCCTTGGTAAGATCCATGGTGGTGAGGTACCGAGCACCTCCCAGCTTGTCTAGGAGCTCGTCAGGCCTGGGCATGGGGTAGGCATCAGATACGGTGATGGCATTGAGCTTTCGATAGTCCACACAGAACCGAATTGACCCATCCTTCTTGGGGACCAGCACCACTGGCGAGGCCCAAGGGCTGGAAGACTGCTGGATCACCCCCAAAGCCAGCATGTCCCTGACCTCCCTTTCCAGATCCTGGGCGGTTTTACGAGTGCCCCGAAAAGGGGAGCATCTTATAGGGGAATGTGGCCCAGTCTCCACCCTGTGGACAGTCAAATTAGTGCGTCCAGGCTGGTTGGAAAACAGCTGTCGGTACAGATGCAGCACCCCTCTGATCTCAGCGTGCTGGGCCCTGGTCAGCTGATCAGAGAGGGGAATTGCCTCCAGGGGGGAACCAGCTTTTGTCCCAGGGAATAGATCCACCAAAGGGTCATCTCCCTGCCCCTCCCAGTGTCCACACACGGCCAACACCACATTCCCCCGGTCATAGTATGGTTTCATCATGTTCACATGGTACACCCGCCGGTGATGTGCCCGGTTTGACAGCTCCACCACATAGTTTACCTCATTCAGTTGCTTGATAACCTTGAAGGGCCCTTCCCAGGCGGCCTGGAGTTTGTTTTTCCTCACAGGGATGAGAACCATCACCTGATCCCCGGTGGCAAAGGCTCGGGCCCGGGCCGTGCGGTCATACCAGACCTTCTGCTTCCTCTGGGCTCGGGCCAGATTCTCCCTGGCCAGGCCCATGAGCTCGGCCAGTCTTTCCCGGAAGGTCAGGACATACTCCACCACTGACTCTCCCTCGGGAGTGGCCTTCCCCTCCCATTCATCTCTCATCAGGTCCAGGGGCCCCCTTACTCGCCTTCCATACAACAGTTCGAAAGGCGAAAACCCGGTAGACTCCTGGGGTACCTCCCTGTACGCGAACAGCAGGTGAGGTAAGTATTTGTCCCAATCCTGCGGGTGCTGGTTCATAAATGTTTTTAGCATCATCTTCAGCGTCCCGTTGAACCTTTCCACCAGCCCGTTGGACTGGGGGTGATACGCTGAGGCCCAGTTGTGCTGCACCCCACATTTCTGCCATAAGGACCGGAGCAGGGTCGACATGAAGTTGGACGCCTGATCCGTTAAGACCTCCTTGGGGAACCCCACCCGGCTGAAAATTGTCAGCAGCGAATCTGCCACTGTGTCTGCTTCAATAGAGGACAAGGCCACCGCCTCGGGGTAGCGAGTGGCAAAATCCACCACCACCAGGATGTATTTTTTCCCTGACCGGGTCATCTTGCTGAGAGGTCCCACTATGTCCATGGCCACCTTCTGGAAAGGTTCTTCTATGATGGGTAAAGGCCTCAAGGCTGCTTTCCCCTTGTCCCGGGCCTTCCCCACCCTCTGGCAGGGGTCACAGGATTGGCAGTACTGTCGGACATGGGTAAAGACCCCAGGCCAGTAAAAGTTCTGTAGCAGCCTCTGCCTGGTGCGCCGGATTCCCTGGTGTCCTGCGAGAGGGATGTCATGGGCCAGGTACAGCAGCTTGTGGCGAAACTTCTGGGGAACCACCAGCTGCCTCCTGATCCCCCATGACTCTACCTCCCCTGGGGGAGCCCATTCTCGGTACAGGAACCCCTTCTCCCACAGGAACCTCTCCTTGCAACCTCTCCTCAGGGTCTGTTCCGCACTAAGGTCAGCCTGGTCCCGGGGCTTCCGCAAGGAGGGATCTTTCTGCAACTCCGCCTGGAACTCAGCAGCTGGGACAGGGATGGGGACCAGCTCTCTCTTGCTGGCTGGGTCTGAGGCTGCAGCCTCTCTGAGCCGTGCCCTTGGGCGCTCCCCGCCCCCCAGGTTAGGGTCCTGCACCTCGGGCCGAGTACCTTCCCCGTTGTCGGGGTGCAGTGCCCTTTGCCGACTCTGACTACGAGTCACGACCAGGGCACTCTGAGTGCTACTAGGCCAGTCCTCAAGGTCCCCTCCCATTAACACGTCTGTGGGCAAATATGGGTGTACCCCCACGTCCTTGGGGCCCTCCTTGGCCTCCCACTTCAGATGTACTCTTGCCACGGGCACCTTGAATGGGGTCCCGCCCACGCCCATCAGGGTCAGGTAGGTGTCGGGCACCATCCGATCTGAGCCCACCACCTCGGGTCGGGCAAGCGTCACCTCTGCGCCCGTGTCCCAGTACCCAGTGACCTCCCTCCCATCTACCTCCAGGGAAACAATGCACTCTTTCCGGAGGGGCAGCCCCGCGCCCACCCGGTAAACTAAGAACCCGGAGGCTGGCGCTTCCAGCCCCCCAGAGGAGCTGACCTGGGGACCTCCTCCCTCCTTCATAGGTGGTATGTTGCCAGCCCCCCTTTCCCGGGAGGGTAGCCCATCTTCCGATTGGGTTTTTACCCAGTCCACCCTCTGCGGGTTGGGTCTGCTTGGTCTGTCCCTGAGCTTGGGGCACTGGGCCCGTATGTGGCCTCGTTGGCCACATTGATAGCAGCCCATGTCTCGTGGGTCCCCTGGAGTGGGTCGGAGGGACCTGACACTGGATGTTCCCCCTTTGGGGGGGTTCTCCATAGGCCCCCGCTGGGAGGTCCCATGATGACTCTCTCTCTGCGCTGAGGCAGGCCTGCTCCTTCGAGACTCCTCCCTGCCATCCCCTGCCCGACTGTCCACAAATTGGTCGGCAAGTTGGCCTGCGTGCTGCGGGTTCTCCGGCTTCTGGTCCCTCAACCACAGCCTCAGGTCAGACGGGCACTGCTCATACAGGTGCTCCAGTATGAATAGGTCCAGCAAGTCCTCTTTAGTTTGGGCCCCAGCTGTCCACTTGCGGGCATACCCCTGCGCCCGGTTGACCAGTTGTAGATATGTGATCTCACGGGTTTTACGCTGACTCCGGAACCTTTTCCGGTACATCTCAGGAGTCAGCCCAAACTCGCGGAGCAGGGCCTGTTTGAACAGTTCGTAGTCCCCCGCCTCCGCCCCTTTCAGTCGGCTGTACACCTCCACGGCCGTGGAGTCCAGTAAGGGGGTGAGAACTGCGATCCTGTCTGCAGGGCCAACCCCGCGCAGCTCGCAGGCATTCTCAAAGGCCGTCAGGAAGGTATCTATGTCCTCCCCCTCCTTACGCCGGGGCAGCAAGCGCTTATCAAAGTTCGGTGTAGGCTTGGGTCCCCCCTCACTCACCGCAGCCGGGGCCTCACGGCTCCTCAGCTGGGCCAGCTCCAGCTCATGTTTACGCTGTTTCTCCTTCTCCTCCAGCTCATGTTTACGCTGGTTCTCCTCATGTTTACGCTGGTTCACCTTCTCCTCCAGCTCTTGCCTCTTTAACTCGAGCTCCTCCCGTCTCAACTTCCTTTCCTCTTCCAGCCACAGCTGCTCCACAGCTGTCGAGCGTCGCCGGGAGGATCCCCTGCTGGGGGGTGAGCTTCGCTGCCCGGATCCCCTGCTGGCCGGGGGGGTCACGGTGCCTTCGGCATTCGCTGGGCTCCTCCCCGCCCTTCCTCTAGGGCTAGGAAGGGGGGGTCTCGGGAAGCCCTCATCCGCCGTCTGACCACTCCCCGGGGGGACAGGCACTGGTGACTGCGCTGCATCTGCCTGGCTGCTTCCCTCAGAGACAGGGTTCCGGTCTCCCTCCTCCAGCTGGGCAATCAGCTGGTCCTTGGTCAGCCTCCCTGTGCGCAGCCCCCTTGACTAGACCTGGACCAAGAAATTTGGACCTTGACAAAAATATAATTTACTACCCCTGGATGTATCAGTGACACCAAAATCAAATACTTGAGCAAGACATTACTGGTGAACTTATAAGTTGCTTAGCATCAGAAGCCAAGAGGCATATACTTAATAGCAGCAAAGAAGCTACATTTTTTATCGTCATTGCAGATGCAACCATGGATATTAGCCATGTGGATTAAATGGCCATTGTGCTTTGATTTCCACGAGTCACCTGAGGCTAGTTCAGGACGTGGGCTTTGCCATGGCACTGCTGATGCTTCAAGATTTCCCAGACAGGAACAGGGGGTGGAGGGGTGAGCCACCTGCTGCTCCCTATGTGGATAACTTGGAGGCGATTGCCCTTCTCCCTGCCCCAGTCCTGGGAGCTGATGACAGGGGTGCCCAGGCCAAGTCACTTCTTACAAGGGTCTGCATACTGCAGGCCATCCAGCCTGTCCAGTCCTTTGCCCTTCCAGCCATGCATTCACGGAGTGGCATAGTGTGGGGGGTTGCACAGCTATTCACCATGGAACTATCTCACTTCCAGTTTCAAGGACTCTCCATCACATCGCTCTGTTGCAGGTCGGGTTGGCTCTTTCCAGCCTCAGACCAATTAATCCTGTGGATTTCTGTAGTCACTGGCAGCTGTTGTCAGTGGCCCTTTGCCATATCCTGGCTGGTTCCTGGCCCAGAGACCACCAGGGTTTTAACTGCTTTTTGTGAGCTGAAGCAGCTGGCTCGCAGACCAGGGAGACGGCTGGGAACCGGGACTGCAAGCATCCTCTTAACAGAAGTGCCAGGTGGGCACGCCAGAGCGCCTAGGCTGGGGCCAAGAGGCTGCAGCCATTTCTCCAGAGCAGTCTCTGCAATGAGGTTGGTCCATTCTTTCAGGCCAGGGGCTGGGGCTGTTCTCACTGGGTCTGGTGAATGCAGGAGCGTTGGGGGCTGGGATTCTCCCCCACTGGGTTTGTCGTTGAGGCCGTTCTTGAGAAGGATGGCCAGCATGTTTGGGTTTGCTGAAGGCCACCATCTGTTGCCCAAGCCCTGCCCCTCCCTCTCCAGCTGTGTACAGCCAGCAGTGCCACTCTGGGGCCCTGTGGGTGGGCATTGCTAATGCCTCACCTAGGCAGGGCAGGGGGCAGCCTCCCTTCCACAGGCAGAGGTGCCAGCCCTCCTGCGTGAGGCTCACAAACAGCTCCCAGCCCACAGCCCTGGCTGGCTCAGCCTCTGCTCTGACGCACTGCTGGCTGGCTGCCTTATCCTGCCTTCCTGGGGCTGAGCAGTCTCACGCTGGGATGGGGGCCCAGAAGAGGATCTCTCCCTGAATTCCCAGCCATGCCCTATCCTTGGCAGCCTCATGCCCGCTGGACACAGCACCAGCCTGTCCTTCCAGCTGTGTCATTTCTGGAGGCTGCGCTGCTACAGCAGCACCAGGCCAGGGTACCGCAGTGCCAGCAGGGCTCCTCTGCCACCTGACCTCAGCCTGCCAGCAGCGCTGGTCGCCTTGCTCCTGCTCAGTGAATTTTATGCTGGCTGCCTCTGACATGCCTGTCACAGAGCCACTGGGCAATGCTCTGGAACTGCTCCATATGAAGCCAGGCAGGACTTTGGGGGAGCCTCCTCTCTGTGAGCAGGTTTCAGAGTAGCAGCCACGTTAGTCTGTATCCACAAAAAGAACAGGAGCACTTGTGGCACCTTAGAGACTAACACATTTATTTCAGCATGAGCTTTTGTGAGCTACAGCTCACTTCTTCAGACTGTCTTCAGACAAGAGGCTTACGCAGCTTTGACCTTCCTGGGTCTGATCTTGGAGCATTCAGCATCCCCTGCCCCTCCTTGTGCTTCCCACAGCGAGTCCGCCCGGGCGGGGTCCTGGGGAAGCCAGAGGGTCCTGCACCCCAACTCCGCAGTCAGACGTGACTCTCAGCCAGCCAGTAAAACAGAAGGTTTATTAGACAACAGGAGCATGGTCTAAAACAGAGCTTGTAGGTATAGGAAACAGGACCCCTAAGTCAGGTCCATCTTGGGGAGGCAGGAAGACCAGAGCCCCCCCATTTTCTCAGCCAGCTCCAAACTGAAACTCCCTCCAGCCATTTCACTCAGCCTCCCACCAGCTCCTCCTCCAGCCTTTGTCCAGTTTCCCTGGCAAAGGTGTCAACTGGCTCCAACCCCACTCCTGGGTTCTCATGTTACATGCTCACATATCTTCCTCAAGGAAAGTCTCCCATCCCCAATGCAGTCATTCCCAGCAAAACTCCCCTGCAACCTTCCCCGGTCAATACGCCCTACTCCCTGCTGTGTCACAGGCACCCACCCAGTATTCAAAGAAAACATTTAAGAACATTCCCACTTTGTCACAGTGCCGGATTAGGCTAGAGAGAGCCCTGTCTGCTTGCCAAGACTTTGATGGGCAGGGAGCAGAAAACATTCCAGGAGTCCTCCCTGATTCTCATCCTGCAAGGGCTTGGGAATTTGTTGTGGGGTTGCTTCCCCACAGCCTGTGTCTGCCCCAGCCCAGCCCTCCCACTGCTCTTTCTGCCATGGGGCTTCTCCTCCATAAAGACAGGGCTGCCCGGAGGATTCAGGGGGCCAGGGTTTTTCGGCGCTGGGCGTCCCTCGCCACCGAACTGCTGCTGAAGACCCAGCACTTCGGCGGCGGGTCCCGGAGCGGAAGGACCCCCTGCTGCAGGTCTTCGGGGCACTTCGGCGGTGGGTCCCGGAGCAGAAGGACCCCCCGCCACCAAATTGCTGCTGAAGACCCAGAGTGGAAGAAGCTCTGGGGGCCCGGGCCCCGCAAGAGTTTTCTGGGGCCCCTGGAGTGAGTGAAGGACCCCACGGCCCCAAAAAACTCTCATGGAGGCCTCTGCAAGGCCCGGGGTCTGGGGCAAATTGCCCCACTTGCCCCCTCCTCTGGGCGGCCCTGCACAGAGATCTTTGTAAGTGGGGAGATAATGACACAATCTCCTCTTCCCATCTCTGCTGGGAAAGCCAGCATTGGCTTGTTAGGCTCTGTGATCCACGTCTGGGATGCGTCGGGACGTCGCATTTGAACAGGGAATGTGGCACCTTGCCAGGGGAAGGGGGAACTGCCAGCCCCTCAGTCAGGCAGCAAGGACCATCCCCAGGACTCTGTGTTCAGGCCAGAAGCCAGCCCAGCAGCAAAGTGGGGGGATCTCATGCTGGAGGGGGTCAGTGGGGCCCAACACATTGATGTCTGGGTCACAGTGAGCAATTGGCCATCCTTCCTGTGCACCAGGTTCCACTCCTGCAGTCAGCCAGGTTCCACAAGCGGCAGGCATCCATCCAGCCAAGAGCTCTGATAGCTGCCCCACATCACTGCAAGACGGACGTGGAGCATGCGGGAAGAGCTAAAACTCCTTACCTGAGGAGGTTGTGAAGGGTGGGACTATAACAATGTTTAAAAGGGAACTGGATAAATTCATGGTGGCTAAGTCCATAAATGGCTATTAGCCAGGAAGGGTAAAGAATGGTGTCCCTAGCCTCTGTTCATCAGAGGATGGAGATGGATGGCAGGAGAGAGATCACTTGATCATTACCTGTTAGGTTCACTCCCTCTGGGGCACCTGGCATTGGCCACTGTCGGTAGACAGATACTGGGCTAGATGGACCTTTGCTCTGACTTGGCACGACCATTCTTATGTTCTTAACAATAAGAAGTCCTCGTAGGACCCTTGCAGAAGCCACCCGCCTCCTCAGCCACCCCCTCCTGCCAGCCCCACTCTGCCAGCCCTTGCTGCAGGCCCCGCTTCATCACCCCTGTCATCCATCCCCCACTCCTCCTGCCTTTTCATTAACTCCTCCTGCCCCTACCAGTAGGTTGGTGACATTCGGGGCTGCCAACTCTTTCAGACTTATTAAGGGGATTTAGGCCCCTCTTGCAGGAGCTCTCAGCCCAT
Source organism: Chelonoidis abingdonii (assembly GCF_003597395.2). Classification (NCBI taxonomy): domain Eukaryota; kingdom Metazoa; phylum Chordata; order Testudines; family Testudinidae; genus Chelonoidis; species Chelonoidis abingdonii. The sequence continues at coordinate 32,170,018 of NC_133781.1, forward strand.
ATCTCCTGTGCCCACGTATGGCCCTGGGAAGGCTGAAGGCTGCCACCAAAGTTGGGCTCAAAGCACCTGGCCAGGGGTTTCCCTGTTAAGATTTGCTCATGTTACTCTGCCACCCCCAGCAAATCCGTGGAGCCAATGGGCTGTTTGGCCCTTTCCTGTGCCCATGCAGAGGTTCTCTTGGTACCGACTAGGCCAAGAGGCAGTGTGTGCCAGGGAAGCCTCCCGCGCCCTCCCCCGGGAGGAACCCCAGGGACATGTGTGGAGTGGAGAAGGGCCTCTCATCCATGATGTGCCATATTCACACCCACAGGTCCAGCCCCTCCTGGGAAGGGTCTTTGCCCCTGTGGAAGAGGCATAAGGCTGCAGCTGAGACAGGAGAAGCATCTCTGTGGGCTCTGGGAATCACCTGGTGAGGTTGTCTGCTCCAGTGAGAAGGGAGAGACCCACAAGTCTGTCCAGCCAGGATAAGGAAAAAGCCAAGCAGCTGATTTTAGCCCCTCGGAGGCCAGCCACACAGAAGGACCTCGCCTCCAACATTCCCCAGGAGGCAAAGCAGGCAGAGGCCAAAGCTTGCAGGTGGTGGCTGCAAGACACAGCCCTTAGCAAGCCTCCCTGCAGCCCCTGCTGGGAGAGACTTTCCCTGCAGCCGCCTCTGAGAAGTGCATCAGAGGTGGCTGCAGCACAGTCTCTGAGGTGAGCTCTTCAAGAGGGACAGCAAAGATCTCCTGGGGCCAGCCAGAGCTAGCACGGAGGGAGGGAAGGAGGGAGCGCGGTGGGTGCTGACCACAATGAAGGTGATCAGTGCAGCTGGCGGAGCAGACCTGGCCACACAAATCGTCCAGCAAAGCCAGCACCTGGGAGCAGAGGGCACTGGCCGCCAGCATGATCTCAGAGCTTTGGCACCCTCAGCTGTTACCTCATGGCTAAGGTGGCTGCTGTGGGCAGAGACTCCAAGGCTGAGCCCTCCTCCCTGAGCTGCCTTCCCTGTAAAGTCGTTTCCTGCATGGCTGCCAAGACCACAGCTGATCTGGGCAGGGAGTGTGGAGCATTCGCAGCGGCGCTGAGTGGCAGCACAATGCCAGCTCCCCCAGTCCCCCTGCTCCCCGCTGGCCTCAGCTGGCACTCCTGATCTGCATGTTCCCTCAGTGGTGTCCTGTCCGTGCCAACACTAGGGTCTGCAGTGCCTGGGGCAGGTTCACGGCACAGTTAGAGGGCTGAGGCAGCAGGCTCCTGCTTCTTGTAGCCATGGTTGCCTGAATTCATCCCTGGCGCGGTGCTGAGCCTGCTGCAGCAAGCAAGGGAGGGGCGATGCCTTCTCTCCCTAGGGCTGCTGGGGCTGATTCGGCCTTGAGTGCTGCCCTGTTTTGTGCTCCAGCAGCCCTTAAAGGTGCTGTGACAATGGAGAACAGTAGGGCGTCGAGCCACCTCGCCCACTCCAGGCCATGGTTCCTGCGTCTGACGAGGAGGGCCCTACCCCAGGGAGTTCCGCAGGAGAGTGGGGGCTGCTTGACGCTGGCTTTGCGGTGACTTAGGCTGAAAATGGCCCCTTGATCCAGCCAGGTCCATGCTTAACTGGAACCAGGTGAACTGCACCATGGCAAGGCAAGTGAGTCATGTCCAAAGTCCAACAGGCTGTTCCCCAGGAGCGAGCAGCCACCGTTGGAAAGCAGGTGAGGCGTGCGCCGTTCTGCCTCTTTGCTCTGGACTGCTCCTCACCCTACCCCCAGGCCTAGTCACCCCACTTCCCCGTCACTACACTCTGCATTTCCTGGCCCTAGCTCCTCACCTGCTGCGTAACTGACCCACAGCCCAGCGCTTACTGGAAGAGGAAGCTGCTGGGAAGGCAGAGTGTGTGACGAAGGAAGCTTTGGAGAGGAGAGGGAAGCCAGCAGGCAGAGCTGACCATGTTCCCAAGTCCAGGACCAGTAACGGGAAGCGGCTGCTCTCAGTGACGGTAAATCAGATCGCAGAGATTAGAGGCCTTTCTGCCTAATCACAGGCAGCTCGAAGTTGGAGGACAAGTTACTGGAACAAAGAGGAAATAGAGGCAGTAAATAAAGAGAAACTGTTAACATATGGCCTCTGCGTGTGAAAAACGTCTCTGTGAAGGGCTGTTTATGGCTCAGTCACTCATGTGATGGGGCTGCATGGCACACACTGCAGCTGGGTGAAGAGTAAAAGGGAAGGATGGGTGTGAGTGACACAGACAGGTGTGTGTGTATCTACACCAAGGTCCAGATGTTTGTGCAGTCTGCAGGTGGGTCTGCTATGGGTTTGGAGAGCAGCAGCAGTATGCACTTGTGCAAGATGGGGTGTATGGCTGTGTAGAGTGGGGTACGGCTCTGCAGAGGAGGCTGTGCTGGTGTGTGAATACAGCTGTACGCTGGGGGGCTAGAACAATTTGTATAGTGGGGGAGCTGAGAACCATCGAACCAAACTGTAAACCCTGTGTGTGATGGAAACCTCTTCAAGTCAGGAGGTGCAGTAGCACCCCTAGTGCCAGCACCTATATGCGGGGGGGGGGGTGCTTGTGCAGAGAGCCCATTGACAGGAGGAAGGGGGGGTGCACTGGGGGCCATGCACCATGCTCCCCACCCCCACATACTGCTCACAGGAATGGCCCAGATAGCACAGAGAAGGAGGTGGACCCCCTCTTGGGCTTGCTCCCTGGCTGGAGACTGACCAGTACCAGGGCTGGGAGTGAGTCTCTGAGGACAGTGCTGGCACAGGCCTGGCTGCAAGGGCTGCCCTGACCTGGGGAATGGCCCTGTGTGCTGTGATAGCATTCATCCTGCCCTCCTCCCTGTAACCACTGACCCCAAGAGGGCCCAGCAGGAGCCAGGCTCTGGGCTCCTGGGGCAGACACGCTGGGGTTTATTGCATCCTGGTGCTCAGAGCCATATCAGGGACATCTCTCCACATGCCAGGCAGGTTTTGGCGCTGAACCTGCCCCCTCCTGGCGGGCTGCTACAGACCCCATGCCTGTGATGCAGGAGACACCTGCGGGGAGTGCTTGGCTCTCAGCTGTGCTGATGCACTCAGCCAGTTCACAGAGCTCCCCAGGGACCCTCCCCCAGGCCCATTCTGCTCTGTGCAGGTTCTTACAGCCATCCACTGCTCTAGGACACAATCACAGAGCTCCTTGGCGGTGCCCAGCTTCTCTTGCCCATCACACAAGCTGTCAATGTCCAGCTCCCAACTGGGCACTGCCGCCCCCTTCGCTCCAGGGGCCAAGGAGGCAGGCCCATGCACTGCACAGCTGAAGTCCCAGCGTTCCTCACCAACACAGCCTGCCCCAGCCAGGCAAAGTCTTCACTCACTACAGGCAAACCTACACTCCCCCTCTGTTGCCCTGGGCACCCTGGGGATGGCATGGCCATTATCTCCCTGCCATAGCCCAAGCAAGCAGAGTCAGATGGGAGATTTCACTGGGGCCTTGGAACCTGCCAGGGTGGACATGTAAAGCAAGGCGTGGGAGCGTGTGCCTAGGCCACCGTCAGCACACAGGCCCCACAGAGCCATTCACCTGGCAGAGCTGGGAGTGGATGGGAACAGGGCGGAAAAGTCTCCTGGTGGTGCAGGGCACATAGTGACTTGTGTGTGTGTGCAGTATGTTGGTTTTGTCAAGGGGCCAAGAGTCCTATAGAGCCTCCGAACAAAGCGGGAGGAGATTTTATAGCGATCTCCATAAAACGTGTTTACCCGCCTGTGCGCCAGTTGTACTGAGGATTAGACTCAGTGCAGAGGGCTGTAACTCCCAGGCTGGGCTAGGATTCACTGCTTTTGTTTCCTGTTAGCGGCTGTAGCAGCATGACAGGAATAATTACAATTAAATAAATATGCTTCTGTGTGTGCATGGAAAAGGCACAAAGGTTGGATTCAAACTGCCCATCTCCCTGGAGACCAGTGCCGACCCACAGTATGTGAGGAACCTGCCTGCTCTGACCTGGGGATCTCTTCGAGAGCTGGCAAACACCCAGTGGAGGAGTCACCCCCAGAAATGCACCAGGGGCTGGGGCAATGGAGCCTGAAGGAGCTGCAGCTTCAGAGCACCAAGGTAGCTGTGAGAGTGCCAGGGAGGAGAGCAGCACAAACCAGCCATGTTCAGTCTGAGTGTCCCCTTGGACATTCCCTTCCTGTGGCAGCCCTGCCATCGCCATAGTGGGGCCAGGAACAGGAGGCAGCGAGAGCACAAGCGGGACTTCAGCCAGTAGGGGCAGAGGGAGCTTCCCAGATACAGGGGTGGGTTCACTGGGGTCAGGACAGGATAACAGGGAGGGCACCTGGGAATGAGGGCCCTTACCCTATTTCTTTAGCCACATGCATAGGGCAGCACTCCCTCCCCTCCCAGCACCAAACACACATGTTGAATGGGGGCCATACTGATGGTCTGCAGCCAAGGGGGCCAGAGAAGGAGTTCCCCTCCCTGTTGGGCATGGATCAGGGTGATAGTACCAAGCACACGAGTCAGACCCTGCCTCTGTCTGTCACACCTGGCCAGAGACGCCTGTAAAGCAATTGTCTTTGGGTGTCAGCAAATGGCATCAAGTAGTAAGTAACATCAGAACGTGTCCCCTGGGGACAGTAACCCACACATAAGTATAGGTAATAAGCAGGAAGAACTGGAAGTGCTAATAAATAAATACAACTATGACATTGTTGGCATCACTGAAACTTGGTGGATAATACACAAGATTGGAATGTTGGTGTGGATGGGTATAGTTTGCTCAGGAAGGATAGACAAGGGAAAAAGGGAGGAGGTTCTAGAGGAGTATGGCAGAAAGAGATCTAGGGGTCATAGTGGACCAAAAGCTAATATGAGTCAACAGTGTGATACTGTTGAGAAAAAGCAAACGTGATTCTGGGATGCATTAACAGGTGCGTTGTAAACAGACACGAGAAGTCATTCTTCCGCACTACTCTGTGCTGGTTAGGCCTCAACTGGAGTATTGTGTCCAGTTCTGGCACCGCATTTCAAGAAAGATATGAGAAATGGAGAGGGTCCAGAGAAGAGCAACAAGAATGATTAAAGGTCTTGAGAACACAACCTATGAAGGAAGGCTGAAAGAATTGGGTTTGTTTGTTTGGAAAAGAGAAGACTGAGAGGGATGTGATAGCAGTTTTCAGGTATCTAAAAGGTGTCATCAGGAGGAGGGAGAAAACTTGTTCACCTTAGCCTTTAATGATAGACAAGAAGCAGTGGGCTTAAACTGCAGCAAGGAAGATTTAGGTTGGACATTAGGAAAATTCCTAACTGTCAGGTGTAGTTGAACATTGGAATAAATTACCTAGGGGGGTTGTGGAATCTCCTCTCTAGAGATATTTAAGAGTAGGTTAGATAAATGTCTGTCAGGATGGTCTAGACAGTATTTGGTCCTGCACTGAGGGCAGGGGACTGGACTCGATGACTCTCGCGGTCCCTTCCAGTCCTAGAGTCTATGAATCTATAAGCCCCACCCTTGCAGGGTTCATCCACCTTCTCCCACCTTGCCACCAGCAAACCTCACGTGGACAAAGATGCCAAGAAAATGAGCAGTCCATGCTGCACTTTGGACTGGGCTGCATTCCTGCTCCCTCGCCTCGCCCATCGCTTTGCCCTAGGAGGGCATTGGTTTGCCAGGGATCAGAGTTAGCACAGCTCATATCCTGCCCTTGATTAGCCAGGAATCCCCACTGCTCAAGAAAGTTGCAGCAAAAGAAACAAAGGCAGCCCAACACGTCAAGGGAATCGTCCTCCTGGCATCCGGCTAGCGACACACACAGCCTCCAAGTGCAAGCTCTTTGGGCACAGACCGCTCTCCCTCTGCGTCTGCACCACCGCCCCGAGACATCAGCAGCGGTGTGCAGGGAACTGTACGTCCCGGCCTTCTCCAAGTTCGGCAGCAGCATCAGGCCTGCAATCAATGCGAGTCAAAATCTCACCTGGCCCCATCTGGATCCCAGGCACCTTTGAAAACCTGGCCCTTACCAGCCAGCAGGAACAGGCCTGGCACAGTGACCCAGGTGAGACAGGCAGAGCTGCCAAGGGCCCTGCCGCTGCCCCAGATGGTCCAGGCCAGTTATTTCATGAGCCACTTCGTATTTACATTATTGCACTAACCATGGACATTAGCTTGTTCTATGCCCGAGCCACGACGGGGCTGCTACCCGGTGCCCCCCTGAGCTACAAGCCAGGACACCTGGCGGTCGAGCCAGCCCCCAAGGCAGCCCCACAGAACGAGCCGCTGGGAGCCAGGAGCTGCTGTGGGGCGGCCCAGCTGATCCCGCCCACAGAACCGAGCCGCTGGGAGCCAGGAGCTGCTGTGGGCAGCCCGGCTGATCCCGCCCCGGCCACCCTCCCCGGCTGCCCCACAGAACAGACCGCCGCTGGGAGCCAGGAGCTGCTGTGGGCGGCCCAGCTGACCCCGCCCACGGCCACCACCCCCCCGGGCCGCCCCACAGAACAGAGCCTGGAGCTGCTGTGGGCAGCCGGCTGATCCCGCCCACGGCCACCCTCCCGGGCCGCCCCACAGAACAGAGCCGCTGGGAGCCAGGAGCTGCTGTGGGGCAGCCCAGCTGATCCCGCCCACCGGCCACCCTCCCGGGCCGCCCCACAGAACAGAGCCGCTGGGAGCCAGGAGCTGCTGTGGGGCAGCCCAGCTGATCCCGCCACGGCCACCCCTCCCCGGGCTGCCCCACAGAACAGAGCCGCTGGAGCCAGGAGCTGCTGTGGGGCGGCCCAGCTGACCCCCCACGGCCACCCCCCCCCGGGCCGCCCACAGAACACCGCTGGGACTGCTGTGGGGCAGCCCGGCTGATCCCGCCCACGGCCACCTCCCCGGCCGCCCACAGAACAGAGCCGCTGGGAGCCAGGAGCTGCTGTGGGGCAGCCCACTGATCCCGCCCACGGCCACCCTCCCCGGGCGCCCCACAGAACAGAGCCGCTGGGAGCCAGGAGCTGCTGTGGGGCAGCCCAGCTGATCCGCCCACGGCCACCCCCCCGGGCCGCCCACAGAACAGAGCCCGGGAGCTGCTGTGGGGCAGCCCGGCTGATTCCCGCCCACGGCCACCCTCCCGGGCCGCCCCACAGAACAGAGCCGCTGGGAGCCAGGAGCTGCTGTGGGGCGACCCAGTGATCCGCCCACGGCCACCCTCCCCGGGCCGCCCCACAGAACAGAGCGGCTGGGAGCCCTCCGGGGGGCGGCCGCCCGGCAGACCCCGCCCCCGGCACGCCCTGGGGGCTGGTCCGTTCCGGCGGCTGCGGTTCCCGGCATGCTTTGCGGTGCCGCAAGGTATGCTGGGCCATGTAGTCCAGCTGGGTGCGGGGAGGCGATGCTGCGGCTGCCCCGCGTGGTCGAACCGCCGGACGTGGGGGGCACTGGCAGTGCATGCCCCCCCGCCCACTGCGCACCCGGGGCCCCGCCCAGTGCCAGCCCGAGCGACCGGCCTCCCTGCACCGGGGTAGGCCCGCCCGGTCTGGCCGATGGGGCGGGGAGAGGGCCCGTGCGGGGTGGGGGAGAGAGACCGGGGAGCGGGGGGCAGAGGGGTGTGGGGCGAGAGACCGAGAGGTGCAGGGGGAGAGGGATCGGGGGGCAGAGGGGGCGAGAGCCGAGAGGTGCAGGGGGAAGGGATGCGGGGGGCCGAGGGGGTGTGGGCGAAGACGCGAGAGGGGCAGGGGGGAGAGGGTGCGGGGGGGGCAGAGGGGGTGGGCGAGAGACCGAGAGGGGCCGAGACTGGGGTGCGGGGGGGCAGAGGGTGTGAGCCGGGAGAGCGAGAGGTGCAGGGGGGAGGGGTGCGGGGGGGCAGAGGGGTGTGGGGCGACAGACCGAGTGGGGCAGAGACGGGGTGCGGTGGGCAGAGGGGTGTGAGGCGGAGACCGAGAGGTGCAGGGGGGAGAGGGGTGCGGGGGGGGCAGAGGGGTGTGGGGCAAGAGACTGAGAGGTGCAGGGGAGGCAGAGACCGGGGAGAGGGGTGCAGGGGTTGCTGGCCCAGCCAGGCCATCCCAGATATTGCCTAGCCTGTGCCTGTCCATTCTTGTCCAAGCTGGTTGTGCTCTCCCACCCCAGCCCCGAGCAGCTGGGGGGCCCAGCCCCACGTGGTAGATCTGCGCAGCGACACGGTGACCAGGCCCAGCGTGGCGATGAGACAGGCTATGGCCCAGGCCGAGGTGGGGGATGACAACTATGAGGAGGACCCAACGGTCAATGGTGAGGCCCGGGGGCAGCATTGTGGTGACTGTGCCCCTTGGCTGGGCTCTGATGGGACCCTCTGCCCTGTGGCTGGGACACCGCCCCACCCTCCCCCCGGCCAGAGTGTGGAGCAGACCCCCTCTCCCACAGACATGCCCTTCCCCTCCCCTCTGTAGGTCGCCATTGAGCGGATCACAAGCAGGGCAAGAAAGCGGCAGCAGCTGTGGGGAGCCCAAAGCGGAACCGCACGGAGAGGAGGGGCCGGGGGAGGGCAAGGGGGCTGAGCATCAGCTTCCAGGAACGGATCTCCATGGGGCTGTGAACTCGGGCTCCCCCTCCCCCACACATCAGCTGGGCGGATGCTGCCTCTGCAGGGGCTTCCGGGTACACTTCAAAGTCTGGTTGTGACCAGAACAAGTGCCCAGCCCCTCCCTTCTCCTGCCAGGGTTGGGACAGGGACCCACTGAACCCCAAACAAATCACTTGCATGGGCAGCAGGGGTCAATGCCCTGGGTCTTGGCCAAGCTGGAGGGCTCCAGTGTAGCAGGAATCCCTGCTCTGTGCTCTGGTGCCCCCCCCCCCCCGAAAGGCACATGGATTCTGTGAGCTGCCCCACTTGCTGCAGTGAGGGGCACACTGTACCTGTCTTGCTCTTGTTCCCATGCCACCCCAAGTGCTAATGAAAGCCCCCCCCTACCCCCGCGACTTTCCGTGCAGAGCTCCAGCGCTTGGCCGCCCAGCTCCTAGGAATGGAGGAGGCTTTGTTTGTGCCAACGTTGACCATGGCAGATCTCATTGCTGATGAGTGCCGTGGGGTGGGCAGACCAGCACAGCGCTGGCTGGCTACGAGCCACCTGCAGGGCTGGGCAAGTGGCTATTGACTGCCACTAGGCTGGGAAGTGTGTGTGTTTGTCTACCGAATTAGAGCTGCAGCCCCAGCCTCTCCCAGCAGGGGGTGCTGTGGGGAACAGGGAGCACCGACTGTATGGGGAGCCCCCAACTACTCCTGTCCCAGCCTGCCCAGCAGGGGGTGCTATGGGGAGCTGGCAGGAGCACTGATGGGTGGGGGGGGAGCTCCCAGATATGGGGTGCTGAGGGGAGCAGAGCAGGAGCACTGACTTGGGCGGGGGGAGCTCCCAGCTATTTCTGTCCCAGCCTGTCCCATCTGGGGGTGCTGAGAGGAGCAGGGCAGGAGCACTGATTGGGGTGGGGCGGAGCTCCCAGCTATTTCTGTCCCAGCCTGCCCCATCTGGGGGTGCTGAGAGGAGCAGGGCAGGAGTACTGATGTGTGGGGTTGGGGGAGCTCCCAGATATGGAGTGCTGAGGGGAGCAGGGCAGGAGCACTGATTGGGGTGGGGCGGAGCTCCCAGCTATTTCTGTCCCAGCCTGCCCCATCTGGGGGTGCTGAAGGGAGCAGGGCAGGAGTACTGATGCGGGGGACGGGGGCAGGAGGGAAGAGCGCCCAGCAATTTCTGTCCCAGCCTGTCCGAGCAGGGGGCGCTATGAGGGGCAAGGCAAGCGCCAGTTGTTCAGGGCAGCCTGGACTGTTTCCAGTGCCCCTGTGGCCGAGGGAGGGGGTAGCCAGTCCCTGGTGTGGCAGGTGCTCCCCAGGAGACAGGAAGGCATGTGGCCCAACTTGATGAAGGGGAATGCCAAAGCGGCCCCTGCTTGGTCCACAATCTGCTCTTTCTATGGGGCCAGAGCCCTGCTGCTTTGTGCCCCACACAGCTCTGCCATCCAGAACTGCTCCTGACATGTTCCCCCCAGTCTGTCTGCCAAGGCCCCCACCCCTGTCCCTCCGGTCCCGCTTCACTGCCGCCCTCTCTTGTCCCAGTGATGTGCCACTGCCAGCGCCGGGGGGGTTCAGCTGCTCGTCGGGAGGGAGGCCCATCTGCATGTCTTCGAGCAGGAAGGGGTTGCTCAGTTATGTGGTGCATTCCAGCCTCGCTTGGGCACCCTCCCCTGGCTAAGGAAACCCCAGGGCACTACCCTGGTGCCCCAGGGCAGCTTTGGATCCAGTTCTGATCCTGTCCTGGCATGCAGGGAAGGGCCAAGGGATGTATGAGGAGCATCCCCTGTCTCTGCGTGGCCCCGGAGGGGCGTGGGTGTCTCCCATGCTCACCCCCTGGGCAGGGCCATGCACACACTGAGCAGGCCCCGGATCTCAGAAATGAATCCCCATGTGGCGGCTGCACGTGCACGGATGGCCTGGTGTGGAGCCAGAGGCCTTGCCCCTGCCCCATCGCTCTAACTTGGAGGGGGGCAGGTCTCTCTAGTGGAGGGAGTGTGGGACGGGGCCACAGGAGGGCAGCACCGGCCCAAGTTCTGCCGGTCACACCAGGCTTCTGAATCCTGGCCGGCTGCTGCCCCCTGTGGCCACTCGCCGCAGCAACCATGGGGGAAAGAACTCCCTGCCAGGCTTTGTCCGAGGAACTCTGTGTTCCCCCGCCCTGGGGTGCTCAGCTGTCCCCTGCCCCACTCCCTCGGCCTCTGGTGCTTTAGGCCTTAACTGAGGCTCCGGCTTTTCTTGGCTTGTTACTAAATGAGCTGTCATGGGGCTGGTTCTGTGCAAACCCAGGGCTCATCCCCTTGCTGGGGTGACGCACTCTACAGAGCTGGGCAGGAGGGGCCAGGCCACATTGCTGGTAGCAGCAGGGTCCAAGTGCTGAGCCCAGGAGTCCCAGGAACACCCTGGGCTGGGACAGATGGGGGGAGGTGTGGGGGGGAGGCGTAGTGGGGGTATGACGAGTGGGGCAGGGACACCTTGGTGTTCTATTTGGAAGTGAGCAATGTTCAAATGTTTCCCACGCTGGTGAACATGGCTCGCTGGGGCAGAGCATGGCTTTGGGTGCCCTCGGGCCTGTCCACACTCACTATGCTGTCCTGGGCACAGGTAGCTGGGGTCCATTCTCAGGTGCTACAGGATCTGCCAGATGGCACCTTGGACCTCAACGAGCTGGAGTCAACAGTCCGTGTGGGCTATGGCAGCCGGTACCACCCTCGCTCAGTGCTCATCTGCCTGGAGAACACCCACAGCTCTGCAGGGGGCCGGGTGCTCCCCCTTGCCTACCTCAGGGAGGTGCGTCTCGCAGACCAGTGACACGAGTGTGCTGTTCTCAGCTGCCTGCCTCCTGGAGCTGACGTGCGAGGGTTCCTGGGGGGTGAACCACCGCCCCAGGCCTCAGACGCAGAGTGCTGTCTGGGGTCCTGGCCTAGTGGTTCAAAAGCCAACTCCTGCCTCATCTGCTAACCTCGAGCAGCTGGGCCAGGTGCCCTCTGCGCCCCATATCGCAGGCATGCTCAGCCCCACAGGCAAGGCCCGATCTGAGACCAAGGGGCTGGGCTGAGCGATGAGGGCAGGGCGAGGCAGCAGGTTCCACAGACCCACAGCCTTGCCGTGGGCCCCCTGAATCCAGCCACTGGCGGCTCTCTGGGGCTCCCCAGCCAGCTGCTTCCACTGGCCCCAGCCTCACCATGTTCCTCCACTCCAGGTGCGCCTGCTTGCTGACTGCTACAGGCTGCTCATCCACATGGACGGGGTGCGGCTGATGAATGCGGCTGTGGCCCAAGGCGTCATCTCGGCTCAGATCACCCAGCACTGTGACTCCATCTCCCTCTGCTTCTCCAAGGTGTGTCTGGAGATGAGGTGCAGGGAAGGTGACAGCACCAGAGGGCAGGTTCCCCTAGGGCCAGCTGGGAGGGGCATGAGGCAGCTCCTGGCAGAGCCCACTCTGAGGCAGGCAGCAGATACCCAGGAGTGGGGGTGGGAGGCCCCTTTGGGGCACAGGGGTTGGAGGCCCCTTGGGAGCCGTCTCTGAGTCCCTCTCTTGGCAGTGCAGGGGCTGGGTGCCCCAGCCGGGGCGCTGGTTGCTGGGTGCAGAGAGTTCGTGGCAGAGGCCTGGCGCGTACGGAAGCTGCTTGGTGGAGGGATGCGCCAGGCTGGAGTGCTGGCGGCAGCTGCCCGCATAGGGCTGGAGCGCATGGAGGAGACATTGCAGAGAGACCACAGCAACGCCCGCCGCTTCACCCAAGGTGCCTGCAGGTGCCCTGCTCCAGAAGCGAGGCCGAGGTGTGGGAGGGGGTGTCAGTGCAGGAGGCAATGGGCTGGACCCTGCCAGCAGGACCCCAGGACACATTGTCCTTGGCTCAGGGGAGCTGAGGTTGGCCCAGTTCAGTCAGGGGTAACCCTGTCGTCCTGGCCCCATTCTCCTCTGTGCCCCCCAGGGCACGTGGTGCTCGGTCGCGAGAGCTCAGACTGGGCACAGAAAGGCTGTGGCATTTGCCTGCCCTGGGGGCGGGGAGGGTGATTCAGCTAGGGGCTCCCAGGAAGGTCAAAAGGGGAACTTGGTGCCTTCCCTGCAGCTCCCCTGGCCCCATCTCTTGTGAGGAGAGGGGGGATGGGTCCTTCGCTGTTTTACCCCAGGGGCTGCAGATTCCCTCTGCGCTGTTGGGGGCGAGCTTGGCACTGGTACAGACAAAGCCTAACAGCATGTGTCCTTCACCCCTAGGCATCTGGGAGCTTGGCTCGCCTATCTGCTCCGTCGACCCCTCGGCTGTGGAGACCAACATAGTGCTGGGGACGGTGGCTGTGCCCTGGCTGTCCCCTGAGAAGTTGTGTGAGCGCATGCAGGCGGTGAGCGAGGAGGAGGTGGCTGAGACGGGGTGTGCTGTCAACGTACGGCTGCTCCCATGGGCTGCGCGCTCCCTACGGGCCGTCTGGCACTGTGACGTCTCCGCACAGGACACCCAGCTGGCAGCCAACAAGCTGAAATTTGTGGCCGAGCAGTGCTGGCGAGAGCGAGGTGCTGCACCCTAGGGCAGGCAGGAGGGGTGCGCCCAAGGCAGACAGGAGAGTGCTCCTGCCTCTGCTGCTGGCTTCCCTTTGGAGCCCAGGGCTGCCAAACCAGGAGTGACCATACCAGCGCCAGCCGGGAGGCCCAATCTGCTCAGCCCTCTGCATGCCAGCGCAGCAGGATGCCACTGGCTGGCCCTGGCCCTGGCCCAGGCCCAGGCCCAGGCCCAGCAGGATGACCCACACAGGAACCCGGCCATCTCCAGCCACAGTGCAGCAGAGGTGGGCCCAGCCCTGCCTGGGGAAGCACAGGGGTTCCCACCCCCTTTCTAGGATTAAGCCAGCCAGGGCCATGGCAGTGGGAGTTACATGGGCATGGCCCGTGTAGTTGCATTGTCCAGCCTAATGACTGAGCCATGCCGGGCTGCACTGCCCCGTGCCTGTCGCTCGCCTGTCTACACTCCACCAGCCCGGCCAGAAGCTGCTCACGGCTCCAAACACCCGTGTGGACGCAGTGCTGCTGCCAGCTGAATCAGGGCCTTGGCCCCTCTTCCCACAGTGCCTCTATAGTTATCCCACAATCGAGTGTGACAACTTCTCAGGGTGCAGCAGGCCTGGGGGCAAGGCCAGGAGCAGTGAGATTCCTGCCCACAGGGATGTGCACTATGGTCCATGCACACAGGGCAGCGTGACCCAACTGCTCTACGGTTCAAGGGACTGTGAGAGGATCTACACCCTGGAGCCTGTTGTGAGGATGCAGGGCTGGAAGTGCTGATGCAGCCTGCTGAGCTCCGAGCCGTTGCTGGCCCAGCAGGTTTGCACCTGTTGATTGCTGGAGCTGGCAGCTTCCTTCAGGCACTGAATCCCGTTGTGCCTCCTGGCCGCATGTGACCCCATGCCCCCGGATTGGCGCAGGCTGCCCATGGGCTCCGGGCGGTTGGTTATGACCCACAAAGCCCTAAATGGCTTGCCTGAGGGATTGACCCTGCCCATGCTGTGCTAGGTGAGAGGGTGGCTGGCAGGGCATTCCCCAGGCAGGTACGGAGCCCCTGGCACTTGCTTTGGAGTGGCCCACCTTGGGGGCATGCGGGGGAGGCTGAAGGGGGCTGGGCTCGGGCAGCCCATGATGGAGTCTCTGCAGTTCCTGGCTGAAAGCTCCTGTTTCTGCTGCTGGGCTGCCTGGAGCCTTGCAGAGACTGCTCTGCTTCCCTACGGCTTAATAAAGAATAAGCTCCTGGCCTGGCTCAGGGTATATTGGCGCAGGGCCCAGCTGTTCTGTGGGGAGATCCCAGCCCCAGAGCAGCCCAGCCCCTGGCCTGGGAGCTCTTGGTGACAAGCACCCAACCTGAGGCAGGGGCCACCAGAGCCTTGGGGCTTCAGGAGCAGCAGTGCAGCGTGGCTGCAGAAATTCAGTTCCTCCACAGGAGACACCCCTGTGCCTGGCCTCGCTCCCAGCCTGCGCTGCAGAGAGGGGTTCTGGGTGATGCTCAGCCCAGCTCCTTCCCAGGCAGGGAGAGCCAGCACGTGGGGACACTCAGGGAGGGCAGAGAAGGCAGGACTGCAGCAGCTCCTGGTGCAGAGGGATGGTTGCAAGGCTGTGCCAGGCAGCGGCTGGGCCTCCAGCTCTTTCAGCCCCAGGGGTTATGGTAGCCTGGAAGGGGTGGGAGGTGCCAACAACAGACAGACGCTGGCTATGGAATCAGAGGAGCCTTTTATTGGGACAGACGCTGGGTAGAGGCAGGACAGACAGGAGGCCAGATGCTCTGGCCATGGGAGGGTAGCTGAAGCAGTAGCAGCAGGGGGCTGTGGCAGGCTGCAGGCAGAAAAGCCTCAGGGTGGGGCTGACTGCCCCTTGGTGCTGCTTCCTTCACCCCAGGCTTAGCACCGGTCTGATGGGCTTCCCTGCTCCAAAGGATGCTCTGCTTCTCTCCAGGTCTGAGCATGGTGCAGTAGCATCTGCCCTTTGCTCCCCCCTTGTCCCCATCTTCCTCCCTGCAGCCGGCTGGCTCTGTGTGGGGAGGGTGCAGGCCCTCTCTAACAGGCTGGCCTCCATCATAGCCAGGGACCACTGGATTGAGAGGAGCTGGCCGCCAGGCCCAGCCCCAGGAACTCAGGGAATCCAAGCAGCAGCCAGCAGCACCAGGGAGTGGAGGATCAGTCTGGACCTGATGCTGTGGGGCTTTAGCCTCTGCCCCCTACCTGCTTCCCTCCCAGCAGCAGGGGCTGCAATGCAGGGGGCCTGCAGCTGGGTGCGTGGGGCACGAGGTGGCAGAAAGGTCAGTCCCAAAGAGGCTGGAGGTGGTGGAGCGCTGGGGTGTGTCTGCCCATCTCCCTGTGGCTCAGATGGCCACAGAGCGTGTGGCTTGCTGCAGGCTGAGGAGCCGGGCAGCGAGGAGGAGGAGGGAGCCAGCCAGCACCTCTGAGCGGAAGGAGAGCCAGGCCAGTGCCATGGACCAGCCAAAGCTGATGTGGACGTGGTCAAAGTGCTGTTGGCTGTACATGCAGACGGTCTCAGCGAAGGCAACCTCAGAGTAGCTGATGGAGGCGCTGATCCTGGTCAGAGTCAGCAGGCCTGCAAGAGGCAGAGACGGCAGGGCTTGGTGCTGGCCTGGGGCCCTGGCCAGGTCCGCCATAGCAGTCTGGGGCCATGGCAGCCGCACAACGGGTGTAGCTGTGCCTAGGTGCTTGGCCCCAGGGGAACGGTCTTGGTGGCCTCACAGTGCAGCCCCCAACTCTCGCTGATGGCCGCTCTGACCATTTGTCCGAGCCCCAGGAAGATAGGTTGGGAACTCACCAGCTGCTGCGGAGTTCCAGGTTCCTTTGGCATCATGCTCACCAGCCCCACGTCTGCCCAGTGCTCCCAGGGAGGCTGTGTGGTTCAGGGCACTGATCCCTGCTGGCAGTGCCAGCAAACACGAAGACGGCGTATCCAGGAGCAACAGTGGGGGCTGCTGCTTTGCCCCCATCTCTGCCCAGGACACTCGTGGCTGCAGAAAAGTGCTGGTGGCCGCATGTGAGAAATGCTGACTTAGCTGCCCACAGCACTCCCTGCAGCCCCCTGGGATTGCAGCCAGCCGCCTGCCGAGAGGCTGCAGCTACCCCACTCCAGCCCCTTTACATGAGTCCCCCTGTGCCCAGAAGCACTGACAGGTCTCCCCCAATGCACTGGGAGGAACCCCAGAGCAGCTGAGCTTTCTGCAGCATAGTGAGCCCTGGGATGCCTCCCTGGATGTTCTGGGAACCCCACGAGTGGCATAGCACCAGCAACGCCACAGCTCCTTGTGTGTGGCTTCGCAGAGCAGCTGCTGCCAGCCAGGCTAAGTGAACCTGGGGGTCCTGCTGAGGTGACTGCATGATGGAGCCTCTGTTCCTGTCTGCACTGGGGGGGAGCCCTGCCCTGCTGCAGGGGGGAGCAGCCCCCCATAACAGACTGCTGTTCAGCTGCCCTAGCATTGGGGGCAGACACGTCCTGGTAAATGAGAGGATTCATCGCCGTGCGTCGATGTGTGGAGACAGCGCTGGGGGTGGGGGGCCAACAGACCATGCTGCAGAACTCCTGGCTGCTTGGCCTCTGCCCCCAGTGGCATGTGACTCTATTGCCCATTGTGCAGTCACACCCGACGGGTGGGGGTGCCTGAGACACTCACAGGGCCTGGCCCTCTGAACACAAGCTCCAGAGAAGAGCCCGGGACCGGGGAAGAGCTGAGGTGGGATTCAAAGGGCACAGTGAGGGAATGCAGCCAACGCTCCCCATGGCATAGAATCGGGCCATGGAGCGAATCTCGAATAATGCTCAAAGTGGCACCTAAGTTGCTCCTCTCTGGCCACTTGACAGCTGCTGGCTGGCAGCAAATCAGTCACAGCTGAGTTGGTGACAAATGGAAGCGAATCCCTGGCCATCCCCAGTCACCCCTGGTCCCAGCTGAGTTTCAGGGTCAGGCAGGAATTGCTATGTGCTTCATATTAATAGTGAGCAACAGGGAGCTCAGCAAACAGAAGTGGGAGGTATCCGGCCTCCACGGGTTCTAGTGAGACCCTGCACTCTGCACCTATAGTAAAGAATCACCCCCAGCTCTGGCATGGCCCAGAGGGGCAGCTCCCCACCCACCTCGCCAGCACACAGCAGTCCTGGCTGCTCCAGGCACAGCACCACCAACGGAGAAGAAAGAAGGGGGTGGGAAGGAGATTTCCTAGGAGAGGCACTGACAGCTTTACAGAGCTCCCTGCACAGGGATCCTGATGGGGTCCAGTCCCTAGAGAGCACAGAGCAGCCAGGCCCAGGGAGAGCTGCCCCAACACAGGTCACAGGGCAGGGAGCAGCCACAGAGGGGCTCAGCACCATGCCTCTGGTACCAAGCGTGCAATCTAGCGCTCAGCCGCGACACCAGTGCTCTCACTTGATGCCACTCACTGCGCAGCCCTGGGTTGTAGACATGGCACGTTGCTGCCTTCATAGCAAAAAGCCTCTCCGTTATTTACTTGCCTTTTGTCACGGAGTCCGCGGGCGATGCTCTGGAACTGCTCCCCACAAAGCCAGGCAGGACTTTGGGAGCCTCCTCTCCCTCGGAGCAGACTTGTTCAGGGCAAGAAGCTCACACGTCTTCACCTCCTGGGTCTCTCCTTGGAGCATTCAGCATCCTCTGCCCCTCCGTGTGCTTCCCACAGCGAGCCCACCCAGGCGGGGTCCTGGGGAAGCCACAGGGTTCTGCACCCCCACTTTGCAGTCAGACGTGACTCTCAGCCAGCAAAACAGAGGTTTATTCGATGACAGGAACAGGGTCTAAAACAGAGCTTGTAGATACAGCGAACCGGACCCCTCGGCCGGGTCCATTCTGGGGGGCAGTGAGCCAGACCCCTAGGTCTGCACTTCACTCCTTATCCCCAGGTAGCTCCAGACTAACAAACCCCTCCAGCCCCTCCTCTCTGCTCAGCTCCTTTCCCGGGCCAGGAGGTCACCTGATCCCTTTGTCTCCAACACCTGCAGTTGGCACCTTTGCAGAGGAGGGGCCCAGGCCATCAGTTGCTAGGATACAGAGTGCCAGGCATTAGGTGCGCTGGCCCTTTGCTCTGCCAGATACTTAAGAACTGCCTAGGGGACACTGAGGCACCAACACAGTATTCAGAGCAAACATTAAGAACAGTCCCAGTTCGTCACACCTTTGGCCACAGAGGGCCCAGACCAGTGCAGAATAAAATCCTGCCTCCCCTGCTGCCAGCCAGCAGCACTGAAATGCAGCCAGTGAGGAGCAGACCCAGCCAGCCTGGAGCAAGAGGGCTCTGGGCACTGGCATGTGGGGTGGAGGAGAGCCCAAGGATAGGCAGGGAGGCACAGACATCCTAGGCCAGGGACAAAGAGAGAAGAGGCCAGCCCTGCCCCAAGGGGCTGAGACAGGCAGTGCCAGGCTCTCGGCCTGCATCCAGCTCCCTCGGTCTCTGTCCCCCCAGTGCCAGGGCACACAGCACCTCAGACCCACACTGGTCTGTCTCTACATGTTCCCCCAAGGAGGCTGTTCCTTCCCCTCAGCAAGGAAAGGGGGGTCCCAGCCCCAAACCCCCACCTTCCCCTCAGCCAGCAGGTGCCCCCCCTTCGCCCGCCATGACTCAGATTCGAGGATGGGGCCGAGGGACAATTCAAATCACAGTAAGAAAAAATGTGCTTAATGTAGAGCCTGGGCAGCTGCTCCCTGGGGGAGGCGGGGGCAGGCCTGGGCAGCTGAGAACTCAGCCCCAACCACCGCCAGAGAACCAGGCAGCTGGCCCTGACCCACGCCAGCCCCACTGGTGTAGCGTAGGCCTGATTGGCATGAGTGCGGCCAGGAGGGGTCACAGCCCATAAACATTCAGACACAGCCAATCCCGCTAGACCCACAAACCACCCCCTCCCCCTCCAAGGGGCCACATGCTTCTCTCCTGCTCAAGCTGAAAACCTGAACTCCCACCGGGCACTTCCCACCAGCAGGAGCCAGTCAGTGCTCAGGACTCTGGTTCTATTTGTACAGCACCTGGCACAAAGGGGGCGCTGCAGATCCGCAACGGGGTAAAGAGCAACATGCCACCACCTCTCGCAGAGCCCTCCTCCACCCAGGACTGCAGGGGTCCTGCCCGTTACCCAGGGGCTGGGAACAGAGCTCCCAGTGAGCTCAGAGTCACTTTGTGGCCATTTGCTTGGGGCAGTGGCAGGGGCAGTGTGGCTCCATGGTGGCCTGCTTTGGGCAGGGGTCTGTAGCTCTCTGCTCAGGGAGCCTCCCACCCCCAGCACTGCAAGTCTCTCCCCAGCCCCACATCGCTAGCAGCAGCAAGAAAAGAACCCAGTGTGGAACCCCCTGAGCAGTGAGTGTGACAATGGGAGATGGCTGAAAACCCAGGGCAGCCTCAGCAGCTCAACAGCCCGTCCCCAATGGCTGTGGCTACCACAGCCCCTGGGCCCCTGGCTGCTCTCTGCAGGGACCAAGCTCCTGAGAGAGAGCATGGCCTGGACATTCCCCCCCAATTGCCCACACCCGCTGGCCGCAG
This sequence comes from Chelonoidis abingdonii, assembly GCF_003597395.2. Classification (NCBI taxonomy): domain Eukaryota; kingdom Metazoa; phylum Chordata; order Testudines; family Testudinidae; genus Chelonoidis; species Chelonoidis abingdonii. The sequence continues at coordinate 32,189,491 of NC_133781.1, forward strand.
CCACTCACCTCCCAGCAGGAAGTAGCAGCCTGTGAAGAGCAGCAGCTGGCAGCTTTGTGCCAAGGAGCTGACGACGCCACAGATCCAGCCGAAGACAAGGAGAATGAGGCTGAGCGGCAGCATGACCACCAAGGCCCGGTGCATGCCTGCCAAGGACACAGTAAGATGGCCTCCGGCTGCAGTACATGCCCTGGCTGCAGGCTGCTGAGATGGGAGCAGCAGCAACACAGGTCCCGGCCCTGCTCTGTGCCCACCAGGAAGGATGAGCCTCAACTGTTCCAGACCTGACACTGGGCACTGGCTCCCGGCACAGCCCAGTCCCTCTCCCCTCCCCCCAGCCAATGCAGGGACCCAGCACAGAGACACCTGAGTGTGGGTGTCCTGAGCAGAGGCCCCCAATGGCGCAGCACATTGGGCACCCCTCCCCTTTGTGAGCAAGCCGGGGACAACGTCCCTCCTGGGCTACAAGGCAACTCACAGATAAGATGCTGCAGAGACGTGGGCACCTCTTGGGTTTCACTCCCAAATGGGTTGATCAGTGGGACACATACATTCCTGCCTGGAGAGGAGAGGAGAAAATAAACCAGCCCCCAGCCAGGATGTAAGTGGTGGGGTCCTCCAGTCTGCATTACACAGGTGGCCAAATGAGACCATCCTAACGGTTTTATCTGCCTCAAATCTATGGGAAGTGAGGGGCAGGGGCCTCTATGGAGGATTTACAGCCCTCAGGGCAGGATCCTCAACATCCATGGGGATCTGCTGGGGGCCAAGCCAGGGATGGAGTTGGGGCTAAGGGGACAATTTCACTAGTGAGTAGAAAGTAGAAAGGGACAAAAGTAGCATTGCTCAGCTCAGCGAGCGCTGTCAGCAGGGAGCTCAGGGCTGGGGTACAGATGTGGGAGCTGGGGCCTCCTGCACCTGGCTAGGATTGAGGTGGGGGGGAGACCTGCAGCTGTTAGTTTTGTGTTGGCCAGCAGTCTTCTCTCTGGATGAAATGCAGGGCCCGATGCACCCACCCACCCCTCAGAAGCCTTTATGGAGCCTTCCTGCCCCTGTGACAGCAGGAAACCCCCTCTCCTGGCATTCTCTCTGAGTTCCCCATGGACACCTCTGCCCAGCAGGGCTGGGAACTCCCCAAGGCAGTGCTGTACATGTCAGTCATGCCTTCACCTCCTCCTCCTGCCCCTCCCTTCCTGTCTGCCCCATGCCTGGCCCCTGAGAGCAGCTGCAGGCCTGGGTTCTGGAGTTCTGGTCCCAAAGCCACAGGCCCTGTCTGAGGCTGAACCAGGCCTCTGTGCTCGGCCACAGGAGGAGCTAACAGGAAGATGGGGACCCCATGCAGCCAATCCCTGGTTGTCACACTCCCCTGGGCTGGCGGGCACAGCTCCCAGGCAAGGCATGTGAGTGTCTCGGATGGCTCCTGCAGGGGAGTTCAGTGCAAACCCAGCACCTGCAAGTGTGTCTGTGGAGAATTTAGGGTCAGGCTCCAGCCTCCCATGCATGCTGAAGTGGCACATTGAGAAGCAGAAACTCCAGCCTTCAGGACCCCACAGAGCAGCAATGACTGGGAGTGGAAAACGCAGCATCACATGGGACAGTCATTAAGGAACCTCTCAGGCCTCCCCTGAGAAGCAGTTGCTAATAACAAGACCCCAGGCACAGGGCCAATTCCCACAGGCCCTCAGCTCTGCAGGGAGGTCTGGCCTGTGGCCCAGTGGAATGAAAGGCAGCATGAAGGGGCCCTCTGACCTGCCTGGCTGGGGGCACAGCGCCCTGCAAACTGACAGGAGCCCTGGGGAACAGGGAAAGGATTCAGTTAGCAGCAGCCCCTGTGCCAGCGCCTGCTCCGGGGACAGCAATGAGACACCAAGTAATTGCAATGCAAGATCTGCGAACCAGCAGATCCAGAGTGCAGCAAAGCGCTGGCTCAGCTGGGCTGTTCTAACAAGCCACCCTCACCAGTGGGGGCTGCTCCTGCCAGCCCACCCCTCCAGTCCTGGCAAGCAGTGGGAGAGATATCTTCCCCTGGGCACAGCGCCCCCCCATCCCCTGCCAGGTTCCATGCCCCCAGGAGCGACTGAGACAGGGATATTACAACTGGAGAGGCCCCAGCAGCTGGTCATTTCCCTTCCTGGGGCCCACAAGAGGACAGCCTCTCAGGACAGTGCTCAGCCTCTCACCTCTAGCCAAGTGCTTAGCTGCCTGCCCATCGCCACAGGGCCGCAGGACAGTGCTGTGGTGGGCTAGGTGCAGGACAGAGTGACAGGCCCAGGGTCCCCAGGGCGGTGGTGGGAGCAGAGAATCTAGGCTCCAGTCCCAGGCTGCCATTGACTAACCCAGATAATTATCAGCAATTAAAGCAGCTGCTGCTGCCTCCCCCGCCAGGCTCAGGGCAGGAGCTGCTGGGCACCTGGAGACCGGCTGAGCGCTGCCCACCTCCGCACAGGCGCTGGGGCTAGGAATGCTGCAGCACCCCCAGCTCGCTCGCTCTCAGCCACCCTCCCCCTCCGTGCTGCCCCCAGAACCAGGTGCGCCGGACCGGTTAGCTCCTCACCTCTCCCTGCAGGGCCCCGGATCGCAGGTGCGCATGGAAACCGAGGGGCTAGCCGCATTCTGTGGCCCTGGGCAGGGGGCTTCCCAGACAGGGATGGTGGGAGCGCAGCAGGGAGCTCCCCGCGTGTCTACTCAGCAGCTGCTCACATCCCACAGGCAGGCGGGAAGAAGCCGAGGCCCCCCGCCCAGCTGGCACCGAAGGGCCCGAGGCAGATTCTCTGCACACACCCTGTGCTCCCGGGGCCGGAACACCGCGGGGTGCCGGGAGTGCAGGGGCACGGGGGTTCAGGGTCACTGCTCCCGGGGAAGTGCAGGGCAGCGCTGGCCCTCGGCTGCCTCAACGCCCAGAGGCGGCTGATGTAGCACCGATGAAAGGGGGGGAACCCAGGCTGGCAAGCCGGGGGTGCCCAACCCGACAGCGCGGTCCCGGCGCCCGTTACCTTCACAGACCAGCCAGAGCCTGGAGTGGGAGCTGAGCGATTCCGGGTCCCGAGCCGGTTCCACCCGCCCCAGGTACCAATAGTCCAACCGATGGCCACGGCCAGGAGCCCGAAGCGGAGGATGCTGCTGAGCGCAGCGCCCAGCCACAGGGCGCCCGCGGGCACCGCGACTCACCCCATCCCCATCCCCACCCGACCTCCGCTGCTGCCGCCTGCGCCACCGGACCAGCCGCGCCGCCCCTCACCCGGCCGCGCAGCCTGGGTGATTTGGGGAGCAGGGGTCTGTGCGCCCCCCTCCGGCATCTGGGAGCCTGGCACTGCGGCGCCCCCGGCAGGGGCGCTGTGCGCAACCTCCCCGGGCGTGGGCTCGCAGTGGGGCAGGGCAGGGCCATGCAGAGCGGGGGGCGCTGACCCTGGGCAGCCTGAGCCAAGCACTTCACATCCCCGAAGCCAATGCCCGCTCGGAGGCTGTGACCCCCTCGCCTCGGCTCTCCAGGCTGCGACCCTTGGCCCCCGGTTCACAGGACCCCCCACAAGGCGCACGTGCTGTGGACGCAGGAACCCCTGGGTGCCAGCCAGGCTCCCCCTGCCATACGGCATAGAGCGCCCGGACTGTGGGCTCTCCTCCAGCGTGTGCCCATCGCTGCGCATCGGGCCTGGGCGCGGCGTCACTGGCTGCTCTCCCCAGGCCGGGAGCTGGGCGCAAGCAGGGGAGAGGCCGGGCCGGGCCTGGGGGAGCCGCAGAAAGTGGCCTTAGCACCCCTCTCCCCAAAGCTATGCAGCTCGGGGAGTGGAGCAGAGCCTGGCCAGCCGCTTCCCCTGCCAGGGCCTGGGGCTGGATCGGCTGCCAGCGTTCTGCTGCTTTGGGTTACAGCCAGTCAGACGGGCAGCCCCACTGCAGGGACAAAAGGAGCTGTGACCCTGGGGAAACCCGGGCTTCCTGCAGAGGAGGGTAGCACTGGAAGGGACCTCAGAGCCTAGCTCATCTAGTGCCTGCACTCCAGGCAGGACCAAATATTATCTAGGTCTGGCCCATGCTGGCTGGGGCAGAAATAAACTCAGCTGGGACCCTCTGGAGCAGAGTCCCGAACTCTTCCCCAATCCCTCCAGCCAGGGCCCCCAGACTCCTTGGGATGGGGGGTGCACAGAGAGGTTCCCAGTAGAGGGGTGCCAGAGGCAGGGTTGGCAACTCCAAGTGTTAAAAAATCAGGAGTCAACCCCTCACCCTCCAGATCACAAGCTTGGCTCATTTTCTCCATCTCCTGGCTCTCAGGATACTCGTGGGTCACGTTTTAAAACTTTTCCCCATCCCCCTAGATCCCTCCCCCAGAATGGACATTTACATTTCTTTTTAATGGAAGCTGAGATCCTCACCCAATCCCAGGACTCCAGGAGCTGGGGCTTAGGAAAAACATCAAACATCTTAAGAGTTGATGACAGTACAGGAGCCTCCTGGATACGATCCCCTGCAGCCCTATCTTATCTGCTTTGGGGGCACCCAGAGATGCTGCCCCACTCTTCTCTGGGGACAGCTCCATGTGGTTGGGGATCCCTGTTATCACCTGTTCCAGCATAGAGGTGATGGTAAGTGGTGTAAGAGGCTGGGGGTCCCCACAAGCAGGTAGGATCTCACACAGGGGTGGGCCCAGTCTCTCCTGCCCCATGACAAGAACAGGAGGGGAGGAGCTAAGGGGACAGACAAAGCAGCAGGCGGTGCTGTCAGGCCAGGTGCCGTCATGGCAGCAGGAGGGACAGGGCACTTCCTGGGGTGGCTGGGAGCGGCTGTGCATGGATGTAGCCAGTGCTGACATGGGCGATAGTACAAGGCCCTGCGGGGACAGCAGCATGGAGAGGACACGGTCCTAGCCACCAAACTCCCCACTACTGCCATGGCCCCCTCTCATCAGGGAATCAAACAGTCCTCATGGTGAAACTGCCAGTGATTGTCAGGAAAGTGGTGGCACGAGGCTCCCCAGCCAGCAGAAGCACTGCACCCAGCTGGAGCCTCATGCTGGTGGGGCGTAAACCAAACAAAAGAGCCTGATCCGGGGCCGTGGGGCACTAGTACCCCCACGCTGACCAGAGCAGGCTCTAACATACTGTGAATTAGGTCCTACGTCGAGGCTTCACTCGGCTCACCTGAGAAGAGAGGGGGCAAAGGTAACATTATTCACCTTTCCACCAGGAAGCAACAGGAGCTGGTTTGGGCCCTGGAGCATGTTAGAGCAGCCCCATGGTTGCCTATACCAGGTGAAATAATCCCCTCTGGCCGGATCACTGGAGCATGGCACATGCCAACCACACCCCTCCCATAGCCTATGTGGGGAGGGGGAGGGGAGAAGCAGGTGACAGAGTCTGCTAGACCAACCTTGTACCATTGAGGCCTTGCCATATGCTAAGGAAATCCCCAGTGGCCACTTTAGTGCAACTTTAAGCCCCCTTTGCTGTGCTGCAGCAGCAGAGAGGCTTGACCTGGTGCTCTGTGGGCAGTTTCCTAAGGGCTAGGCCTCCTGCAGAGTACAGCATAAGGGTTCTGCTACTCTACCAGGATGGGAAATCTTTTAGCTCAGCTGATAGAGCTCTGTGGTTTTGGAGATGGAGCAGTTGATTTATACAGTAATAGTGTCTTGCCTGCACTCGTGGATTTATGACAAGGCTATTTCCCCAGGAGAGAGTTTTATAGGAAAGCAGCAGCTGTTATTTATGTTCGGATTTTATTTAATATTCACAAGAACCAGTTCCAGGGAAACTGTGAGGGGGCAAACCCACAGTGGAGCCAGCGAACCAGGGAGAGCCCCACTGGACTGTCTGGCCAGTACGCTGAGGCAAGGTGTCAGCCTGCGTGACAAGGGTGATGTGCCCAGCAAACCTGGCACAAAAACCTCTGGCACCACTGAGAATATTCTAATAGGCCCCGCTAGAGCTGGCCCTTCCCTGTTCCAGCCAGCATCAGAGATTGCACAGAACAGGAAATAGGTAGACAGGGAGGGGCCGAAAAGGCAAATGTCTGTCCCAAGCAGCTGGAGCACGTCTGATGGGGCTGCACAAGGGAGATGCTAGTCTTGCCCCAGGAACAGGAAGGGTCACGTGGGGACCAGGCAATGACTGACTGTCAGTGGGACTGTGGTTTGCAGCCTCCATTTTGCTCCCATCACTTTCAAATCAAGCTCTTGAAATCATGTTCAAAATGACCTGAAAAGTTAAGGAACAAGACTCCTGTAAACAACAAGCGGCTGGGCCCTGCTCGCTGCAGCGCGAGGTCTGTGAGCAGGACAGAGAAATGAGTCGCTCAGCTTCCCCCCACACTGATCCATCCCTTGCTCTTTGCCGAGTAGTGACCACACCCTGGCCAGCTTCGCTAATGAGCAGAGCCCTGCCCCAGCACCAGGTCCCAACACAGCTGAGGCACAGACCAGTATCAGAATCGCCAGGTGGCATTAGCTCTAGGAGGCAGGCTCCCCCTGGCCAAGCTGATCTTGGCTGGTGCTCTCCAACCCTGAGCCAAGCCCACAAGAGCTCTGGTGCCCTAGTGCCCACAGGGAGCCCACCTACCCCCTTACCTGAGTCAGGATATAGCCTCTCTGGGATAATTTCTCAATGACGTCAAAGTGATCCATGTCAGCAATGTCCAGCAAAGAGACACTCCAGCCAGCTGAGCGCAAGGCCTGGAGGGAAGAGACAGCAGCGCTGAGGTCAAGAGAAAGACCAGGCACTTCAGAGAGGAGGTGGCTGCTCCTCCATGCAGGAGCCAGGCACCAGGGTGAGGGAGATGGAAGCAGCAGCCCCGCCCCAAGAGCTCCCACCTGGAGCAAGTGCCACCCAGCAGGGAGTGGGGCATGCTCTCCCTGAGCAAACAGGCCCATCACAGAAACTAGCCGCCCCCCCGGGGAGATCTCCTCTGTGCTGGATGCCTCACTGCAGTGGGAGTCTCCTGTTATGCCTCCATCCCCTATGAGCTCCACTAAGTTATCACTTGGATGAGAAGCTGAGGGAGGCCAGGCAGCACTAAGCAATGGGCCCCTGCTGCGTAAGAGTCATTCTGGGCAGTTCTCCCAAGAGGCAAATGACAGCACAGAGCATCCCACCACCTTTCGGGATCAAGTTCCTTGTTCTTTGTTGTCTGGTTCAGCTCTTGTAGTCTCCCATCCAGGCTCTGGCCCCACCAGAATCTGCTTAGCTTATAAACTCGAAGGAAAGCCACGCCTGAAGTGGGGCAGCCTGCAAAGTACACCTCTTTCAGGCAGTCACCCCCTACTGAAGGAAGGGGTGGAAAGCAAATGCCTCTGGGGCACAGAATAGCTCTCTGAGCTGAGCAAATCCCCTCCTGCTCTGGCTGCCCCTGGGTAGCTCTGCCTAGGCTACCTCCAGCCCTGGCTAGAGGCCTTCTCCCTGTATCTGGAAACCCCTGGCTTGAACCTGCCGCCAGTTAGGGGTTACCTCAAGGGCTCCAGCTCAGGCAGAGCCAGTCCAACTACTTGTGTACACAGTAGCCTGCTAAATCCATCCTGCCCATGCCAGCCGGCGTGTCTCCACCCCATCGCCCAGACCTTTAGGGAAAATCGAGGGGTGCAGAAAGTGACCAGCCAGGGCACAAAGCCCCAGCTGATTAGGGATGGGAGACCCCCGAGAGGTTTCCAGCTGGGTTCCATGTAGCAAGGGTGTGAAGACAAACAAGGTGGGTGAGGTAAAATCATTTATGGGACCACCTCCTGCTGGGGAGAGACAAGCATCTGAGCTGCAAAGAGCTCTTCTTCAGGTTTGGTCTACGGCACCAACAGAAGCTGGTCCCATAAGAGAGATTCTCTCACTCCCTGTGTCTCTAATGTCCTGGGACACCTGCAAGCAAGGGTGGAAAGAGTCTAGTGAGTTGGGCTGGGGTCCTGCCGCTGACTTTCCCTCACACACACGCGGCCATGAAACAGTTAAGACGATGGGGCTGCTGGGAGCAGCACCTGGAAATACTCTTGGGATTGTCTGTGGAATTCTGGCGAGTCGTGTTGGGCCACAGCGATCAGCACCTCACAGGCCTTCCTGGCAGGCGTCGCTGCTGTCATGCACAGGACGGGGCTGTTCCTCCAGGCGACCTCCCTGGGTAGAGACAGTGTCACTGCAGAGCAGTCAGACCTGCACGGGAGGAGCAGGGCTGGGGCAGCAAGCACAGCCTGTCACCCCGCTATGGTGGGGAGGAACTGTCCTCTGGGCACAGGGGAAGCCAGTCCTCATGTTCACACTGCACACCACATACCTGTACTGCCTATGTGTGCCCAGGGAGGGGCTGAGTATGCACACCCAGGATGTGTAGGCAGGAGCAGGGTGTGCACAGCCTGTGCATACAAGGGGTGCACACATACCCAGGTTTGTGTCCACGGACTGCAGTGTACTGCCCAGGTGTTAGAAGGGGGCAGGTGCAGGCTGTATTGACAGAGTGTGTGTGTGTGTGTGGGCTGGAGCAGGGGAATGCATGATATGGTGCATGCCTATGGGCAGGGGGTACAGGGACAAGGGGGCATGCAGGCAGGGGCAAGCTGCCTGGGTGTTTCTGATCATGAGTTCCATGGCTGTCTCACTGGAGGGCATGCTGGCTCTGGACCCCAGGGCGCTCACCGGCTCACATGGAGCAGGTTGTTCACAGAGGTGTGCGTGATGGGTTCGAGGTCATAGACTCCACTCACCAGAAAAGCTCCTGGAAAATAAAAACACCCTAATCTGTGTGAGGGCCTCGCCTGGCTTGTGGGACCCTACGGCTCGCAGCAGCCTGCCCCATTCCCCAGCATAGGGGAAATTTCCTCTCCAGCCTGTACCTCACCGCAGTTTTCCCAGGTCACTGCTCAGGGCAGGGTGAGATACCTACCCCTGAAGGCCACGGCAGGGCCACGCCAGTAAGCATGCTCTGGAGGACACTGCATGCTCAGGCCTGGAGGGAGAGATGGCACCTGGGAGCTTGGAGACAGAGACACACTGTGGTTCCCTCGTGCTCCCACTGTCTGTTTGTTATATCCCCATGGGGTCTCCAGTCAACACATCAACAGAAAGATTCTTGGGGTAGAGACGATCAATTACATATTCATACAGTGCCTGGTACTATGGGGCCCTGGCCACTCGTTACTACCACACTACAGACCTGGGCAAAGGAGGCTGCGAGGCAGAGTCCATTGCATTATATGCTGCTTTGGAACACGGAAACACTCTGCTTTCCTCACGTCTCAGCAGAACAGAGCCACGTGGCTGGAGTGGAAAGGGGTGTAATGCATCATGACTCAGTGAGCCAATCAAATGAGCAAACCCTGCTTTATGGGACATGGAGCATAGCGGAGGAGCGGTGAGGGTCTCTGGGGAAACCAGGCGCTACCTTTTATGTCTGGTGTCACTCCGTACTCCTCCCAGTCAGTTGAGAGCACCATGGCTGCCAGGTGAGCCCCTGCTGAGTGTCCGCACAGGTAAACGCCGCTAGACAGGGCGAGGGTAGACAGAAGGAGCTGTGAGCAGGGAGGTACGGGGACCAGTGTCTGCGCACCCAGCTGTGGGGCTCCCCTTTGGAATGGAAGAGTCTGCACAGCCTGACAGAGTCAGAGTATGAACGTGGCAACATTCCTAGCAGTGGGGTCAGAAGAGCCAGATTAGTTCTCATCTGCTCCAGTCCCCCACCCCACCGAGAGGAGGGTATAGTAGCGCATGTCTCCAGACTTCCACTCCTCAGGGGCCATCCACACGTACTCACGACCACAGGTCCCTAATGCTGCGTGAAATGCCTTGGCGTAGCCTCCTCCTGCCGGCTTAGCAGGGACACAGAATCAGTGTCCGGAGTTATTCAGGGCCCTACCTGGTCTTTGAATACTGCTGCACAATGAAGGCCACGCTGCGCCGGATCTGCGCCACCATCGCATCCAAGTGGCCTAGGCAGAGAGCACAAAGTGAGGGGCCACAGGGCCGAGGAGAGGAGATGCTGGTCCCACTTCCGGAACCCCCTTACCTTTCGGAGCCACATCATAGCCAACTGCTGCCACCGCAATGCCCTGTGTCACCAGAGGGGGCGCTATAAAGCCCGACACCTCCTTGCTGGGGAAGAGAAACACTGGTAAGTCATATGCTCAACAGCTTAAGATGTAGCAGAGCAGCTCCCCTGCGCCAAAGCACCTCCGGAGACAGGGCCAGCCACAGAGACGCCCCAAGGGCAGCCATTATCTGCCCGTTGGCCCTGCAGCACCCAGGACAGGCCTAGCTTCCACTCTTTACTTCTGAGGGGGAAGTGCTGGGCTGGTGCTGAGCTCCTCACACAGGTTCCCCCACCCACAAATAACTCCCTGAAAAGGACTTGCCTCACCTTAGAAACTGCCAGTATCCACCGTGGATGTACAGGACAAGTGGGAAGGCTGCAAGGAACAACAAAGGGTAACCTGGCAGGCAAGGCATGTTCCCTCCACTTCCCAGCTCCTTTTGCTTTCATCCCACGCCCCCGCCTCTCCTCATTTACCTCCAGAGGGATCTGTGGGTAAGTAAATGTCTAGTTTCTCCCCATTGCTGCCCCCATAAGGGACATGCAGCAGGGTCTGCGTAGTGGCCTGGGCCCTCCTGGTGCCTGAAAGAGAAACGGAGGACAAACCACATACACGGACTGCTCCATGGTGCAGCAGGCTAGCAGCCCCCTCACCCCTCCCTGGCTCCCAGACTCTATGTCTATCTCAGCTCTGACCTGGGAGCCTGTCTGTTTCTGGTCAGCTCTCCGGAACTGCATCCCCCTTTGCTAAGCCACCGCTCTGCTGTCCAAACCTCTTAAATCCCCACCTGCTTCTGTGGGCCCACAAGGGAGTTGGTAATTTACAAACTGTCAAGGAGTCCCCGGGCGATGCTCTGGAACTGCTCCCCACAAAGCCAGGCAGGACTTTGGGGAGCCTCCTCTCCCTTGGAGCAGACTGTTTTCAGGGCAAGAAGCTCACACGTCTTCACCTCCTGGGTCTCTCCTTGGAGCATTCAGCATCCTCTGCCCCTCCGTGCGCTTCCCACAGCGAGTCCACCCAGGCAGAGTCCTGGGGAAGCCATAGGGTCCTGCACCCCCACTTTGCAGTCAGACGTGACTCTCAGCCAGCCAGTAAAACAGAGGTTTATCAAATGACAGGAACAGGGTCTAAAACAGAGCTTGTAGGTACAGCGAATGGGACCCTTCAGCCAGATCCATTCTGGGGGGCAGTGAGCCAGACCCCCCACATCTGCACTTCACTCCTCGTCCCCAGACAGCTTCAGACTAACAACCCCCTCCAGTCCCTCCTCCTCTGCTCAGTTCCTTTCCCCGGGCCAGGAGGTCACTTGACCTCTTTGTTCTCCCCCACCTTTAGCATCCCCTTGCAGGGGGGGAAGGGCCCCAGCCATCAGTTGCCAGGCGACAGAGGGTCAGCCAGAGGACTGAGCCCCCCCCCCCCCCCACGTATCAGAGGGACCAGTTCATCCACACAACAAAGGCCCCAAAGTCACCTGTTTGGGTGACTAGTGGGTACCCGCCATGGGGGTCTTTTCTCTTCTTCTACCAGCTCTTTGGGGTTGGGGCTCTCCTTCTGGACTTTGTGTCTCACAGAATTCCAGCAAGAAACATCATTGCAAAACAAATAGAACCAGAGCAGACAGAGCACAGGGACAAGTCTGGGTCGGGAAGCCACTCCTAGTAACCTTGCCAGTGCCCCCCAGCTCTCAGCAGTGCTATAAACGCTTACTCTGCAGCTGAGATGCCCTCTCTGCACAGCATGTGTCACATCTGCTCCTTTCTCCACCTTTGCTCTGTGGGGAGCTTATCCCCTGGCAAAACCTGCTGGCCCCCTTACCTTCAGGTCACCTTCCCTGGACATGGGGCCTGCTATCAAACAGCCTCCTTGTGCCCATGACGTGAAGACCACCGGACTGGGGGCAAATACTGCTTCTCTAGCTCCTGCAAGTAAACACAGCACAAACTGGACACAACGAACAGGGCCAGCACAGCTAGATTTTTATCTTTGCCCTGCAGATGAGTTTTTCCTGGTCTACAAAGCTGGTGTTTTTGGGACTGGAGAGAGGGACGGGAGCAGGATCACCCAGCGAAAAGGCAACAGATGTGTACCTGGCTCCAGCATTAACAATCAGGGGCTGGAAAATAGCAGCCCGACCAGTGGTTGAATTGAGAGACATGGAAGAGGGGAGGGAGAGAGGGGCCCAGGGCTGGAATAACAGGACCAAGGGAGTTGCAGGGCTGGGACTGGGGGCACTGGCACAAGCCGGGAGGAGAGGTCACACAGCCACCAGTGGTTTGTCAAGTCCCAAGATAATAACAGAGGCTGTTCCAAATGAGGCTCCCTGGACCCTTTGATTCCCCATGTCCCTGAGAGTACATTGGACAGGAAGTCCCAAAGACAAAAAGCCCTCCGAATTACGTCCTCCTCTCGCGATACCTCTAGTCTGCAGCCTCCCCCCCCCACCCCCACCCTCACCCTCACCCCCGTGTAGTGCCCCCTCCCCTCACCTCCTGTGTCATGTCTTGCCACCTCCCCATGCCCAGGCTCAGCTGCGACCCGCACCTGGTGCTGTCTCTCTCCATGTGACCAGCGCAAACCAATCCGTGCCAGGGCTGGCCTGGTCCGGAGGGCAGAAGGATTGTGGGACCCCCCCAAGCCGGTGCCAAGCTCAGGAAGGTGCTGCGGGACTCACCGAAACACGAGTTCTGCAGGCTCCGGCCCTGCCCCCTTCCTCCCCGGTCCCTAGCTCAGAGACAGCGGAGCAGGAGAATTCCCCGTGGGCAGCTTATTCCCCCGTGTTCCCTGGACCCCGTCCTGCGCCTGCTCTCGGACAAGGGGGACTGACTCAGCCCTGACCCCTTTGGGCAGCTCCCCAGTGTAGACAGCTGGCGGGACCCCTGCCCCCAGAGCGGCTAAGCATCCAGATAACAAAGACCTTGTTCCTTCTACTTGGTTTGTATCAACCCCCCGATCCCTGCACCCATCCGCTCCTGCGCCTTGCGGTGAGTCGGTGCAGGTCACACACACGGACTCTTCCCGGCTCCTTCCCGTCCACCCCCGGTTACAGGTACCGCGAATCTGGCTTGCGAGGCTCCGCTGGGAACAAAGCCTCCCGAACCTGGGGGCACCGGGGAGGGGGGATCCGAGGCCGGGATCCTGGGGGCACCGGGGGGCGGGGTCCGAGGCCGGGATCCTGGGGGCACCGGGGAGGGGGATCCGAGGCCGGGATCCTGGGGGCACCGGGGCACCACGCGCCGTCGGGGGACGCTGAGAACTACTCCGGGAGGGAGGGTACTGGGGGAAACCAATCCCTTTCCCATCATGCACCGGGACAGGCCGCTTCTGGGTGCTTGGGTGAAATTTCCCGCCCTGGTCCTGATTGGTCGCCGAGGGGAGCGGGAGGGGCGTGGCCTCTCCTGATTGGTCGGTGCCGGCAGGGTTTAAGGGAGCCGAGCGCGCGCGGGCCCGTTCACTCGGGAGCGGCGGAATGAGCTGCCTGAACGTGCCCGGGGTGCAGCCCGGCTCGCCCGCCAAGGCGCGCGGCCAGATCCAGGTGGGTGCTCGGGCGCCGGGCGGCGGCGCTCTGCGGGTGCCTGCCCAGGGCTCACCTCGTGTTTCCTGTCTCCGCAGGTGATTTTCGGGCCCATGTTCTCCGGGAAAAGGTACCTGGGTTTGGGGGGGCGGGGGTCCCCTCGCACCAGGGCCCCGCCTGCGGCCGGAGCGGCCCCCGTCGGGCGGGGAGCGGGGCCTACAGCGCTTGGGCCCTGGCTGCTGCCCCTGCCCCGCTCCGTGGCTGGCGGGGCGCAGCTACCGAGCCAGCCCGCCTGTCTGGCCGTGGGGCGGTCCCTGGGGCGCTCTGCAGCCCGGCCAGCCGAGCCTTGAAACCTCTGGCGCTGAGCTGCCCACACAGCCTCCGCCGGGGCTCAGCCAGGGGCTCCCCTCCGGGCACAAGGGCGTGGCTGGGGCTCGAGCTGCTGCTCCTGGTTTGTGGGGTGTTGGTGAGCAGGAGCCCAGTCCCCTCACTGGGGAGGGAGAGACACTGCTGTTGTTACCCCCGAGATAGGCTGACAGCATCATGGGCCGAAGGCTCCTCCTGGTGAGGCCACTGCTCTCTCCTTGGCTCCCAGTATGTGCTCGGGGTGCTAGAGCTCGCTGTCTCCTGTGCTGCCACGAATGGACTGTGGGAAGGTCCCTGGGGTAATGTCCATTCCCCCATGTGCTAGCCCCTGTGCGTGATGTGGTTCATCGTGAGGCTCTTTTCTAGCACAGAACTCATGCGCAGGGTCCGCAGATTCCAGATTGCACAGTACAAATGCCTGGTGATAAAGTACGCCAAGGACACTCGTTACTGCACCAATGGGGTCTCCACGCATGACAGGTAAGCTGCTGCCATGGATATCGCCCAATTAGCAGGGAGGATAATCATCTGAGTGCTGCAGCTTCACTGTTTGCTTCTAATAAGGGAAACTATAGAGAACTTGGCTTACGAGCTTGAAGCTGTCTCCTTTGTTCCATTGGCCCTGCCTTCAATGGGGTGTTTAGGCATGACTCTGTAGCCCTGTGCCCCTCCATAGAATGCTGCTTTCAGCTTGCTGCTGTTTAGCTGTAGTATAGGATGTCTTTTCTTACAGCTAGCTGGTTGGCAGCTGCACCATGTGTAAGTGGCACAGCTTTTAGCCCAGGAATGATGACCTGTCTCAAAACAGCTGTTACCTGTGCTTGAGTCCTTGTTTTTAATAGTGCCTTCCTGTATGGTTGACCAGTCACTCTGTCTGTCTGCTGATCCTTCCTTGCAGGAATACCATGGAGGCTTTTTCAGCCTGTTATCTCAAAGATGTGCAGCAGGAGGCGCTTGGTTCAGCTGTGATTGGTATTGATGAAGGCCAGTTTGTAAGTTCTCAGTGCTTGTCTGCTGCTGTCTCCTGTCCAATAACAAGCAATTTGCCTAGAAGGGGCCCATGTCATGTAAGATGGGAAGTGCAGAGAAGAATCTTAGACCTGCTGTGTTAATTGGTAAAATGGTCTTGTGCAGAGTTCTTGTCCAGCCACACGTGTGGTCTAGTGCCATCCCTCCCTGTAGCCTTGGTACGGGTCCTGTGGGCAGCTAAACCTACCATGTTTAGTCTGAACTGTGAAGACTATTCTTGCCCCCTTCGCCCAGGTAATGTTGCTGTAGCTTCCTAGCTGATGCCCAGTTCTGCTGTTGTGGAGACATTTCTAAATTCAAGGCTATCTGCAGCTCTTGAACCTGCCCATACTCCTTTCTCTGCACTGTCCTCGCTGAAGCTGTCCTCTTTATGCCCTGTCTAGTTCCCAGACATTGTGGAGTTCTGCGAGGCGATGGCCAATGCAGGGAAGACGGTAATTGTTGCTGCCCTCGATGGGACCTTCCAAAGGAAGGTAATTTCTCTTTCAGCAATGGGTAACTGGATCCTTCTGAGTTCTTATCTCTGTAACAAATAGCCTGTCTCTTTGCTGCAGGCATTTGGGAGCATCCTGAACCTGGTCCCCTTGGCAGAGAGTGTAGTGAAGCTGAATGCTGTATGCATGGAGTGTTACCGGGAGGCTTCATACACTAAGAGGCTGGGTGCTGAGCGGGAGGTAAGATTCTAGGGAACAAAGACCACTCTAACAGGGCCTTGAAGGCACACGTGAGGTGACATGAGCTGCCCATGGTGTGCTCATACAGGAGGAAGGAGCATTCCCTTCTAACATACTCTCTCCTGCCAGGTTGAAGTTATTGGAGGGTCAGACAAGTATCACTCTGTCTGCCGTGTCTGCTACTTCAGGAAGCGACCTCAGCAGGCTGGGCCAGAAAACAAAGAGAACCTGCCTGTGGGAGCCAAACAGGTGGATGCCATAGCCTCTCGAAAGGTCTTGGCTTCGCGACAGATGCAGTGGAGCCCAGCAAACTGAGCAGGGGAGGCTAGAGACTACAACTTTAGGGCTTTAAAGCTGGCTTTCTCCTCTGTTCAGCCTAGAGCTGTCTTGTGGCCTCCCCATGCTACCTGCCAAACCTAACTGCTGCTTGTGTGTGCTGAGCTACAAAGAACCACGCAAGCCTCCATGTAGAAGGGACAAAAGGGGAGAACAATGACAAACAGGAGTCAGGCAAGCAACCAAGGGGAAAGTCCTCTGCCATGGGATCTGGGCAAGAAATGGGAGGCACTTACGGAGGCATCCACACTGCAACAGACCCTAGTCCCTGAGTGTGGGACTTCCCAGTACACCCATCTGTCCAGGCTTCTGAGTAACAAATTCCTCCCAACTTCTGGTTACCCCTCTAAAGCACTTTTGACCTCCCTCCCTGACACTGTTGCTGGGTTTTGCTTGTGTTCTTAAGGACCTTGCCTGTTCCTAACTAGCTTATGCATTTGACTTGCTGCCTGGGGATGCCCTGTCCCTAGGTGCCACTGGGGCAGGAGGACCTCATTGCTTTAGCCCCTTCATTATATTGCCTCTTACTCCATTCTTAGGTAAATGGCCTCAGTCCTCCCATCCCTATTAGTGTCTTCTCCTGCTATCACTACACCCCAGCCATTATCTTCCCTCCCAAACATCAGTTTGCCCTCTAACAATGCTTATATGCAGCTGCCTCCACCCCCTCTCTGGCAAGCAGCTGTAATTCTCCCTCCCCCGTTGCACTTCAGTGTCTGTCCAATTTAAGATGATTTCTCTGATTATACTTGCTAAGTGACTGAGTTGCTCTCAGTCAGGGCTGTTCCATTCCAAGGGGTTTTTACTGTTACCAGCAGTGGAGGTGGCATTGATGTGTTTATTTTTAGGGTTAGGTGGGTGTTCTGTTTTTAGTTTCAGGTGTACTAACTCAAGGAGTGAGGCCCTGCTCCTCCCTGCATCCCCCCTAATGAGGGTGGAGGATAGTCACCCCTCCAGCCATGGTATCCAAGCTCTTAACACAGACTAACTGAAAACAATGCTCTCCTGAGGTGAGGTGGAGCTCGGGCTGATGTTAAAGGGTGACATCTGCTTCAGTGGAGCCTAGTTCTGCTAATACCACTGTGCACAGCTGCTTACTTGCCTAAGAGTTTGCAGACAGTGGGTCTAAAAGCCCTGTGGCCTGATGGAAAGGATGCCCTCTGTGCCTCTACTAGAGGGAGTAAAGATTAGTGCAGGCAGGGGCTTTGAGTAGCATTGCTGGTGAGTGCCCCACCCCTTATTTTGTAGTAAATCTGAAAGTTGCCTCTGCTGAGCACTATTTTTAATCTCCCAGAGGGATGTGTCTCTGCTGTCTGTAAAACCAGATGTTTAAATGAGGGTCTCTTGAAGGTAACAGGCAGCTGATCTCCACTTTGACTTAAATTTCCTCTTGTGTCCTTAGCAAATCTTCTCTTCCCCTTTCTCTCTAAAGCTTGGGATCATTCCCTGCTGCTTCCTTGCTGCCATAACAGCTTGTGGGCCAAAGCCCTTTCCCTAAGGCAGATGTAGCATTTTGATGATTGCTAGGCCAGGCTAGCCCTTCCCTTTCCTGGAGAATGTGCTAGCTGCTCTTACCTCCTTTCCTGCAGCCCAGGCTTGCTGCTTTGTGACACAAGGCCTCTGTTAACCACTGGCCTGGCACCAGGAAGTTCTCTTCAGCCCATTTCCCCCACCCCTTACAGCAGCTGCATTTATCCTAACCCAAACAGGGCTTGGAAGCAGCAAGTCTGACCATCTTTATGAAGCTTGCCTGCCAGGTGTAATAGGACTGCTACTAATTTTAAATACCTCCATTACTGCCTTGGGGGGAGACTCTACAAGCTGTGACTGAAGAATTCCTGCTTGGTTCTAGAGCTGCTTACTAAACAGTGGGAGTTTAATGTTCTTAAGGCTGCACCATTAGCCTTGGAGGGGGGCTCATCCCTTGGTGTGGGCAGCTGCGTAATGGTTCAGTGGGTCTGTAAGTGTAGGAGTGAGTTTTAAATTAAATAATTTAATGAAACTCAGTGTAATGTGTATTTAATGCCACATTCACAATGCTCTGGCTGAGGCCTCTTCTCAGGCTTCTGGGGGCAGCTGTACTCACGCTCTGCTGACAGGGGCTGTGTTAGAAGCTCTGTCATGTGGCTTCTTTAGGGGAACTCCCTGCTTGTGTAGCCACTCTCAAATTCCCTAACCCCTGCAGGAGCGGGGGGGCACTTGAGCTGTGCTAAAAATAGGCCTGTGCAATGATTATGCATTTCTTGGCTCTTCAGGATAGCGACTTGCTCTAGGCAGAGCATGGTGGGGGGGAAGAGCTGCATTTCCTATCTCTCCCTGGGGAGAGGAAACCCACCCCCTTCTTAGGCTGAAACATCCTGGATGGGCAAAGGGTGAGGTGAGGCCTCTCCCCAGCAGCAGGAAAGCCCCCCCACACACACACACACTTAGCACTCCCCAGCCCCAGAAAGTCAGCTGCCATCAGTGAAAAACACTTTATTCCATCTTCCCACAATGATAAATGGGCATTTAAAACATTCAGTTGCAGGTTAGAAACTGGGGCTGCAACTCACCTACCCAGTGTGGCTATCAGATACCACTTCCCAGAACAGGTGCACTGGGGAAGCAACAACCTGAGACTGTTTACATCCCCAGTCTTGCTTTGCTGGTGTGTACACAAAGAAAACAGCTCCATCCCCTCCAATCCCTGCACTGCTGCTTCAGTGGCAGAAGCAGGCTGAAGCCTGGCCCTTCCTTGGAAAGCTAGCTGCCAGGTGGTTTTGAGCAGACACCACCAGGCTGTGCTCTGACCAGAGTACCTTCTGCCAGACCAGGTGTTGTGCTGGGGAAATAGAGTAGGGCTGCTCAGCTTCCCCCTCTTTGCTCAGGCCCCAGAGCAAAGTCATTCTAGGAAGCTGTTTCAGCAGCAGTTGAAGAGCTGACCAACCTCCTGATCTGGGCCATCTCCTCATTGCAGATGGTACCCAAAGATCAGACCCTCCTGCACTCCTAACAGAATCCCCTTTAGCTTGCTGGGGGAGGGGTAAGGCACAGCCCCTAACTTAGCAGGAGAACTCTCAAGCTTCATATACAAGTCAGTTTACAAGAAGTTTAGTCCTGCACTTTGGCACCAGGCTCACCCAGCAGCAGAAATGGAAGGCATCACAGGAACCCCATTACCCAGCACAGAAGCAGAACTGCAGGTGCAGTCACAAGCAACTGCTGGCCCAGGAACTGAACCCTACTGAGCAAGGTGGCAGCTGGAGATTAAGATACCTGATACAAAAGTGAGGTGGCACTTCAGGGAATCTGAGCCAGCAGGGTTAGTAAAGGCACCAGGGGCAGAGCTGAAGTTACACTGATGTAGCCATGGGCAGGGTTTGGGGGTGTTTAAAACTCACCATGCTGTCTCAGCCACGAGAGGGGAAATAGATTCTTTCCTTCACAACAGCAAGGAATGACTAACTGCCCACACTCCATTGTCACAGCTGGGGAGGGGCCAGGGTGAACCCCCCAGTCAGCAAGTACTTGATTTTCAGGAAGACAGAGCCAGCAAGCAGCTCTGGGGGCATACAGCCTCCTCCCTGCATTCAGTCCCTGGGCTCTGCCAGGAACCAGGGAGCTGCCTCCCTCTCCCTTAGCATGCTAACTTCAAATCCCCAGTGCCCCTCACACACTAAGCAGCCTCCAATCCCCCACCTCTAGTCAAGATACAGCCCCTACCCCATAGAAGAATTGCACTTGTGCAGTTATCCCTGCTGGCCTCTGGCACAGGGCTCAGTATGCTGGTGGGGGCTGGTAGCCCTCCGAGGTCTCCCCAGTCTGAGTGAAGGGCGGCTGCTGGTAGTTGTCGTGAGTGACGTTGGGGTAAATTGAGTAGGGGGTCGAAGGGTCAGGGGTGGGGTCAGTGTAGCTGTTAGTAAAGTCCTCAACTCCCATTCTGTACCTCTGGAGAGCAAAGGTGATCAGGAACCCCTAGAAAGAGACAGAGCAGCAGTCAGCAAAGCCAGTCCACTCAAGAGGCCAACAGCATCTTTTGCTCCTGGGCAGATCCAGACACTGGGATGCAGTGGCAGCAGCAGGCCACAGTGATGCTGCCCATTCCAGGCTGATGTGGCTCAGGCCCGATTCAAAGCCCCCACCCCAAGAGAGGTAAGCCCTGAAGAGATCTGCTGGCTGGGGACACCCCACTCACCCAGGAAAAGATGGAGAAGAAACTGAAGGCAATGGCAGCTCGGGCTGAGTCAGCCCCCACATGCACGTCGCTCGGCAGCGTCATAGCCCACTGGTTGGTCAAGAAGCAAAAGCCAATGAACCACAGGAAAGTCCAGAGTGCTGTGGGAGGAGAGAGAGCAATCAGTGGGTCCTGCTGCCTTACTGGGGTGTAATCCCATCCCCTGCCCCACACTGATGACTTCATGTCACCCAACTGCTGGCAGGGAGGGCTGGCCCAAACAAAGCCTGTTCAGCAGACTTGTTGGCTAAGGGCCTCCTCTCTTAGTGCCAGGGTCACTGACTGACTCCACTGTCTCCCAGCACTACTGCATGATGCCCCTGGGGGGCTTCGTGTAAAGTCCCATAATCCCTATGCTTTGGCAAGCTGGCAGAAAAGAATCACACAGCTGGGTGCATGTCTGTGAGGCACTTTCTCCCAGCCAGGAGCAGTGCCAACATTCAGCAGTGCATGGTGGGCACAGTGCCAGGAGATCAGAGCATCCCCTTCTGGTCAGGCACAGCACAGGCCACTGAAAAGAAATGATCATCCAAGGAGCTGGACAAGGGCAGCCATTGTCTGATCATTGCTGGATGTGTTTGTAACTGCTCTGCTTTGCTCTAGGCATTAGTCTGGGGCAGTTCTCTGGCCTGTGTTATACCTGAGGTCAGACTAGGGGATCGTAACAGTCCCTTCGGGGGGGTCAGAATTAGCCAACCAGAGCCAGACCCGCCCCCATGGCCGCTGTTACCTGAAAAGCCCAAGTCTGCCATGGTCAAGTATTTACGGTCAGTGGCATTGCTGATCTGGGGGAAGTAGATATCGATCGTGAAGAAGGCGACACAGGCCAGGAAGCCGAGGACGCCGATGCCGATGCCGTAGCGGCAGGCATCCTCATTCCGGTGGAAGACGCAGTGGAGCTGATCGGTGTCATGGGGGTTGGTGTACCCCTCACCGATGATGCAGGAGAACACGATGAGGGAGAACACCTGGGGAGGCAGCACTGGCGTCAGCTGGAGCAGTGTTCAGGAACCACAGGGCAGACCCGGGACCCGTCCAAAGCAGGAGGGAGTTCATTCAATGCAGAGAGGGGCCCATATCCACCCACCCTCCTCTTGGGCAGGGGATGCACAGGCAGCAGACACGAGCAGCCTGCTGGAATGCGGCCGGGCGGTTCCAGGCCTCACCTCACGGTTTACGTGGGAGAGACGGTAGCAGGGGGATACCTGGGCCCTGCGCCCCACTGCAGCCGGAACAAATCGTGCGCAGGATCCGCCTCACCACGGGGGCGCGCTCCCCCCGGGCGTCTCGGGGGACCCGGGCACAGGGCGGGGGGCAGAGCACCCAGCAAACCCGCCTCGCGCGTTCACGTGCATCCCCCCGGGCAGCCAGCCCGCTCCGCTGATGCCTCATGACCGGCGCCTGCGGAGCCAGGCCCGGGCCAGCCGGGCACCGCGCGCCTCCTGCGCAGCCTTGGCCGCGCTCCGGGAGGCCCCGAGGGCCTGGGCGCCAGCAGGTCCGGCGCCCAGGTCTTCGCCCCGAGCCGGCCCGGCCCCCGGCCCCGGCCCCGCCGGACGGCGCAGCACCAGTGAAGCCTCCAAGGCCATGGGGTTGCGGCCGCAGGGCCCCGCGCCCGGCCTCGCCCGACAGGGGCCCGGGGCACGCGGGCGGGGTGGGCCCGGCTCCCTCCCCTGCGCCGACCCCGGCCCCGCTCACCGCGCTTCAGCAGCCGCCCAGGACCTACGGCCGTGCAGAAGCGCAGCAGTCTAGGTGCGCCGGGCCTGGCCCTCCGTAGGGCCGCCGCTCTCCATGCTGCCGCCCGGCTTGAGCCTCCGTCCGCCGGCCCCTCCCCGAGGGAAAGGAGGTGCCCCGCACGGCCCGGCAGGGAGCGGCCTGGCGCCTTTCCCTTGCTCTGCGGCCGCCCTCGTGCCGCTCACACGCTCCTCAGGAGCCCGCGGCGCTTGGTGCGGCCGGTGCAGGCAGCGCGGACCGGACGGGCCGGGCCCGGCCCGGGCGTGGGGTCAGCCCCAGCCCCAGTCCGGAGCAGGAGCCGCGCTGGGGGCAGGATGCTCTGTCAGGAGCGTCACTGGTTTTCTTTTTCCAGAGCAGGAGGGAGGGAGTTGATGTTTCCGTGGCCAGCCCAGCCCTGCGCCTTCCCCGTAGCCCTGCGCACACAGCCTCACCCGGCACATAGGTGACCAGGCCAAGATGGGGAAGAGTCAACACGGCTCTTGTAAAGGGAAATCGGCCTCCCCAGTCTGTCTGAATTCTTTGAGGGGGTCAGCAAATGGGAACAAGGATGATCCAGTGGATATGGGGTCCTTGGACTTCAGGAGCCTTTGGCAAGGTCCCTCAGTGAAGGCGCTTAAACAAAGTGAGCTGCCATGGGATAAGAGGGAAGGGCCTCTCAGGGCTCAGTAACTGGGTAAAAGCTAGGAAACAAAGGATAGGAATAAATGGGCAATTTTCACAGAGGAGAGAGGTGAATAGCGGAATTTCCCAAGGATCCGCATTGGAACCGCTGTTAATTTATTCATAAATAATCTAGAAAATGGGTAAACAGTGAGGTGTCAAAGTCTGGCGATGATACAAAATTACACAAGCTAGTTAAGTCCAAAGCAGACTGAAGAGTTGCCAAGGGATCTCACGTAAGTGGGTGACTGGATAACAACTTGGCAGACGAAATTCAATGTTAATAAATGTAAAGTAATGAGCATTGGAAAACGTAATTCCAACTATGCATACAAAATGATGGGGTCAATATTAGCTGTTACCACTCAAGAAAGATCTTGGAGTCATTGTGGGTATTCTCTTGCAAACGTCCACTCAATGTGCAGCGGCAGTGAAAAAAGGGTAACAATGTTGGGACTCAGTAGAAAAGGGATAGCGAATATACCTGAAAACATCATAATCCCACTATATAAATCCCTGGTATGCTCACCTCTTGAATACTGCATATAGTTCTGATCACGCCATCTCAAAACAGATACACTGGAATTGGAAAAGGTGTGATGAGGGGTGTGGAACAGCTTCCATGTGAGGCAAGAGTAACTAAACTGTACAGTCCCAGTCTTGAAAAGATGACCAAGGGGGATACAATAGAGTCTGAACAATCATGAGTGGGAAGGAGAAAGTGAGTCAGGACCTGTTATTTATCGCTTCACATAACACAAGACCCAGGCATCACCCAATTAATAGGCAGCAGGTTTTATGAAGTACTCCATACAAAGCAGTCAACCTGGAGAAATTGTTGTCAGAGGATGATGTGAAGGCCAAAAGTGTAACTGGGTTCAAAAAATAACAAGTTAAATTTCTGGGGGCTAGGTCAGGGGTGGGCAAACTTTTTGGTATGAGGGCCACATCTGAGAATAGAAATTGTATAGCAGGCCATGAATGCTCCATCTAGGGGTGCAGCCTCTGGGGTGGGGCTGGGGATGAGGCGTTTGGGGTGTAGGAGGGTG
Source organism: Chelonoidis abingdonii (assembly GCF_003597395.2). Taxonomy (NCBI): domain Eukaryota; kingdom Metazoa; phylum Chordata; order Testudines; family Testudinidae; genus Chelonoidis; species Chelonoidis abingdonii. The sequence goes on from NC_133781.1 coordinate 32,213,048, forward strand.
CTCTGCACTGGGAATGAGGGGTTCAGAAGGCAGGATGGGGATCAGGGTTGGGGCAGGGATGTCCTTTCTGGATGACTGAAAGCACACCAGCTTCCAGAGCTGAGGGACAACAGGAGCCTATATGTCCCCAGAGGGGTCCCCACCCACCAGCCCAGACAGGGCTAGAGCCTGGTCTGCTGGTCCCTGAGCGACTACAGCATCCACCCCAGCCCCAGCGAGCAGTGAGCGTGGGCTGTCACTGTCATGGGGCTGAGCACCACTAGATGTCCTGCCCACAGAGGCCATGGCTGACGGAGCCTAGCGTGTGCCTTGACTGGCCCAGACCTGCAATTTGAGACCTGGAGGAAACACCTGGAGGCTGTCTGTGCAACTAGATTGCCGCTTGCTGCTGCTAACAGACCCTGCTGCACACTCCCGACACGTGGCCTTGCTCCCGGCTCTGCTCCCAACGCCCTGCTTCTGTTCCATGAACCCTACTTCAGCAGGCTCCTGGGCTCCAAACTGGTGTGGCTCATCGACCTTGACTGCGACCTGATCCTACAGCAAGACCCTGCTGCGGATGCTATTCCTGCCCTTGACCCTCTAGACTTAACTTGTTCCATGTCACCTCCAACCCAGGCCCTGACCTCAACCCGACCCTGTAGCCCCAAACTGGGCCTGTGGCAAGTTTTCCAGTACTGTAAGCTTATGTTTGTGTTGCTAAGAGCAAGACAGGCACAGGGGCACCAGTTTAATAATCTCGCCTAGGGCACCATAAATCCTAAGAATGGCCCTGTCAGCAAGCATCCCTGAGAAGCCAGCTTGGCTGCAGCAGGCCGGCTGCAGCTTAGGTCAAGGCACCTGGGCAGCCTGAGGCCTCTGCTCTGTGCCATGCGAGTGACTCTACCCTCGTCTTTAGCTGGGAGCCATCTTCTCCCAGGATGCAGTGCGGCCGCTGGCATTGGGGAATTTGGATGTCAGTGGCAGAGGAATCTAGAAGCAACGAGGTGAGGGACCCCCACATCCCAGCATCCTGAAAGGAGACTCTCTCAGGGCCGTCCCTGACCCCACTGGGACCCCTGTGCTGAGGATACCACACCGAGCTGAAGCAAGGAGCTGACACCCAGTGTTACACCTCAAGCCAGACCTGGCAGCATCTTCCAGTCCAGACAGCAGCTCTGGGGGAAGCAGAGAGGCAGTGAGATCCTGTGGCATCAACCCACCTGCATCCCAGCCCCCAGGCGATGCTGCCGTTTCCCTGAGGACAGCGACTGGCAGCAGCCTGGTGCCCACAGTCAGTAGCAGGGCCAGGAACAGCAGGAAGGTGAAATAGGGCTGGATCCAGATGCCAAATCTGTCTGGGTGCTGAGGATGCGAGAGGAAGAGCAGCCAGTGCAGAGGGGCTAGGGAGTGCAGGGGGACTGTGCCAAACCCACCTGCTTCGCCTCCTTAAAGAACAGCACAGCTTGTTCCTATGGGGCTCCCAATCCCCCTGCCCCCTAGCCTCTCACCAAAGAGCTCCCGGCGCTGTAGAACAGAATACAGCCCCGCCAGCCACGCTGGGCCCAGCACCACCTCCATGGCAGGGCTGGTCTTAGGGTGAGTCCACCAATTCCTGGGAATCGGGCCCCTCAGCGTCCAGAAGAGGGGCACCGCACCCTCCACCGAAGTGCCGCCAGAAACAGCGGCAACCAATTGAGCTGACGCTGAATTGCTGCCACTATCTTCAGCGGCAGCTCAATCACTGCCGCTGTCTTCGGCGGCATTTCGGTGGTAGCTCTTTCGAATCGGGCCCCGCTCCCTGGGCACACCTGGCAGCTGCCGAGGGCTCCGTGGACAACCAAGGCAAAATTTCACCTCTGTGCTCGCAGCCCCCTTCCACGGGCCATATGTCCTTGCAATCAATCTACCCAGCAGCCACTGTGGTGTCACACACCATGCACGAGATAAGGTCTGGGACCTGGGGCAGCAACTTGACAAATCCAGATTTCTGCCTTGTCCAGGAAGGGATTTCTGCAGCCATCCCAGAGGAGACTTGCTCCCTACAACCCTGACTTCCAGCCCCTGACCTCTAGGATGCTAATGGCCACAGGCTCGGCCGTACTTTGGTTTCCTTCCTGGAGCTGGAGCTGGAGCTGGCTAGGACTCAGGAGCAGCAGGGCAGATGGGAAGGCTCAGCAGAGATGGGGTCTGTCTTGGGTTTGTGACCCCTCCAAGAGCTGGGTGCGATTTTGGGGTTACACTGCAGGAGTAGCTCCCCTGCTCACCCCACAGTCTGAGACACACACAGCCGCAAGCACTCTCTGATCGCAAGGGAGATGGGGGTGGAGCCCCGTGGGGTACATGCTAGAACTGCCACCTGCACAGCCCCAGAGGCATGGGCTGGGCGCTGGAGAAGGCCACCCTATCCTCAACCTCATCCACAGACTTCCAGAGCTAGAAGGTCCCTGCCAGGTTCTGTGCTCCCTCCCAGAACCACTGCTGGGGCTTGTGCTGGCCTCACGTCCAGGACCCCAGCAGGGCAGGTCTCCCGCCTGGGATGCTCTCAGTTGCCGCTGGAAGTAGGTGGAATTCAGTTCCTGTAGCAAAATCCACTGGGGTTTCACGGGTGCTGATGGGAGATCTCCCCACAAGGCATTTCTATCCACAGCCATCCCTGCTCTGTCACTGCCACAGCCCCATGCCCTCTGTGTCCCAGCCTGGTGAGGCCCTTGTCCAGCCATGGTCGGAGGTGGGGGGCTCTCATATCCTAGGGCTCCCCTTGCCCAGGGTTGGACAGGACGATGAGATGCGCAGCTTTAGCCCCATTTGACCAGCAGGAGGCTAAACCCCGCTTCCCAGCCCATATGATGCTGTTGCAGTCAGGCCTTGATCTCAGAAGGCGCTTCTCCTGTATACAGCCCGGTCTGTCCTGGCCCCGTCAGGGCCCTTCCCACCCCTGAATCAGCCAGAACTAGCCGGGCTATTGCCGCACCTGCCTCTTGGGCTTCTCTCCTCAGTTTTCGGCCGTGGCTGAGTAGGAGCTGCGAGCTCAAGTCTCAGCCCGTCCAGACACATCACTGTGACCGCTAGGACGGTCGCCCTCTGCTCTCCTTCCGAAAGAGAAAGTGACTCACTGCTCGCCCTGCTCACGCCCTGGCACTGATCCCTCTCAGCCAGCTCTGGCTCTGGGGCTCCTCCAGAGACAAGGGAGGTGCCTGAACCACAAGCCCCAGCCTTGGCCCCTGGCATGGGTCCTGCACTTACTTGTGCTTTGATAACAGCCCCCAGCTGGGCTGATGAGTTACTGATAGTGTCTCAGGGCCATGTGACAGGAACTGTGGCCCCCACAGTTTCCTTTGCTGCCTGCAAGGCAAGATACCAGGGTGATGCATTAAAACAAACTGCAGCCAAGGCCTTGTGGTGCTGAGGGCAAAGCCCAGGCTGCCGTAGGGGCTTGTGCAGTCTGCTAAGGGGGAGGGACAAATGGCATCAGCTGGAGCGGGCAGGAGGACTCTATCCCTGAGCTCCTGCGTGTGACATGCAGGACACAGCCTGTCCCCACCAACTCGTGCATGTGGTCCTGGAAAACAGCTGGCTCCGGAGTCCCCAACAGATGAGACCTTCTGGGAATGCTCCCAGTGTGCTAACATGAGTGACGTGCAGGAAACGGGTTCTCATGATGCCTGGGAAATGCTGTGCTCTGAGCAGGAAGCATGCACAGTGCACTGGGGCTGGGCTCTGAGCTCAGGCAGGAGAATGGGAGAATAGGCTCTGAGCTCACCCTTGCCCGTGGCCACTGGGGGGAAGAGGTGCTGAGCTCGCCCATACCTGTGGCACACCATGGACAGGCACTGCCCTGCCAGAATGGAGGGAAGGCAGAGGAGAGATGTGCTGGCCACACATCTCCCCGCCTGCAGTGGCCAGGCGCAGCTGATCATGGATGCAGCGCAGGGGCGGGGTGGGAATGCTCCAGAGTGTGGTAGCCTGCCGGGGGAAGCAGCGCTTGCTCCCAGGGCCCATGCTGTGTCTTTGGGGAGAGGGATCCTAGGACGGGGCTCTCCCAGCTGAGCCGACTTTCAGTGAGTGTCCCTCGAGGGGAACCACACAAGGGGCACCAGAGGCTCCAAGGGGAGAGTCCTGCCCCCAGACAGCCAGGGCCCATGGCCAGCCTCCATTTTGAGCCTTCATCCTGACCCCCATTTTGATGGCTACACTGCAGCTTGCCTGCCCAAATCTGAGAAATCCCTGGGACCGCTGCTCTCTGGCCCCTGCTAAGGCTGGACGAGGCAGGCCTGGAACACACCAGGGAACTGCCAAGTCCTTTGCTGCATGCGGAGCTAAGACTAAAATCATACTATGTCCTCCAGGTGGACACCACAGGCAAAAGACTACGACTCCCAGCATCCTCTGCGTTCCAGGTAAGGGGAGGAATGTGGGCTGGCTCCTGTCCAGCCTGACGGTTCTCACTGTGCTTTGCCCCTTGCAGAGCAGCGGGCTCCCCACCCAGGGATGCTGCAGCGGGCAGGTGAGTGAAGCTGAGAAGGGGGATTTGCAACTGACATGGGCTCTGCAGAAAGAGCTGGTCTGAGGCCAGGCTCCTTGAAATGCCTCCAGCCCGGGGCGGTAGCACCCACTGCCAGCGTGCCCCAGCTCCACCCCAAGCGCGCGGGGCTGGGTGCAACGAGCAGCCCGGCAGACAGGGCTCACTTAGGAAGAAGCTATGGGATGGGGCGGGAGGTGTGCATGGACTTTGGAACAGCAAAGAGAGCTGGGTAGAGCCCTGAGAGTGGAGTAGGGGCTGCCCTCCTCCCGGTGCACACAGACCCTGGCAGGCTCAGCTGCCCCCAGCCCAGAGTGTGCCTGCCTCCCAGGCAGCAGGCAAGCACCAACCTTGTGAGAAGGGAAATATGGGCAGGGAAGGGAGCCAACGGGACACACCCAGGGACTCTGGTCAGTCAGACCAGCTGGTGGGAAGGAGGCACCTGCACGGAGAGCTCCAGGGGCCAGAGTCTCCAGCCAGCGCTGACTGGGACCACCAGACCAGAGCGACAAATCCAGGAGGTTCCTGAGTTTCCCTGACCCTGCAGGCGCTGCTCTTCGGGGAGGGGTCTGGTCTGGCTGCGAAGCCAAAGGCAGGGAGGGCCCTACGGGAGCTACCCACGGGAGCCGGGTGCTCCAGAAATCGCCCTCTGCGCAGGGTGTACAGGGCAGGGAGAGCCACGGTGAGTTTTCTGCCCAGCCTCCTGCACTGGCAGTGGTGGCTCATGGAGCAGGGAGCGCAGGTAGGTCCAGCCTGTGTCTACTGGGACCATCATGTCTTCTGCTCTGCGAGCAAGCCACTGCAGGACCCATCTGCCTGGGTGTCCAGCTCCCTGGTGCCCCACCAGGTCTGTTCCAGGCAGGCACCAGGGCCAGTGGTTACCTGGGCTCCCAGCGCTTTCCTAAGAGGGAGTGTCTGTCTCTGATAGGGGAAATGGAGCCAAGCCACTGCCTGCTTGGACTTCCTGCAGGGAGTGGTTTGAATGTGAAGGGCTGAGTGAAGTGAGACTGCTGCTCCTCCAGGACTGGAAGGAAGGGGCTGATTCCGCTCCAGTTAACTCCTTAGTGCCCGAAGACTCTCAAGTCTCCAGTGTTGGGTGTGGGAAGCAAGTGGTGGGGGAGAGAGGGGGCTGAGGAGGCAGAAGCATGCAGAGGACCAGCCCTGCTCCACTGAGAGCAGCTTTAAGGCCAATCCAGTGGGTCCTGCGGAGGGTGGAGCATGTGGCATTTCCCAAGGCCTGTGCTGCCCAGCCCTGGGCTCCAGCCTGTAAAAGTGTCCAGGGAGAACTTCCTTGTGCAATGCAGAACTATGCTGAGCTGCTTCTTGCACAATTCTTGTGTGCTGGTTGAATCATCTCTGCGTAGGGCAGGGGAGGTGGCCTGGCACGTCGTGGAGATGACAGTTCTAAGTGTGCTGGTTGCAGGGGTGGATTAGGGCTTTGTGGGGGCCTGGGACAGAGAAAGTTAGGGCCCCTCCCCAACCCCTTCCGCCTGCAGTCCCCTTGCTCCCCCTGTGCTCCTGCTGGGGAAATAGGGTTGGGGCACAGGGCTTGCCCTGCCCCCATGCCTGGCACTGCTGCAGGGCAGTGGAGTCAGGGTGCAGAGGCTTACCCTGCTCTGCCCACCCGGCACTCCTTCCGGGGAGTGGGACGAGCCCACATGCCTTGACCCCACTCTCTGGCAAGAACGCTGGGTGGAGTGGGGCACGGGGGGCCCATTTTTGGGGGGCCACCCAATTGGTCAGGGCCCCTGGGCATAGTCCCATTGGCCCAGTGGCTAATCCACCACTGGCTGGGTGCTGGAATTATCAATATGCGAAACCATGAAACACAAACTGAACCATAAATTCCTTTGTTAAATCCAAAGGCCTCTTGGTATTTATAGCAAAGAGTCCTGTGGCACCTTATGGACTAACAGACATATAGGAGCATGAGCTTTTGTGGGTCATGCATCCGACGAAGTGGGTATTCACCCACGAAAGCTCATGCTCCAATATGTCTGTTAGTCTATAAGGTGGCACAAGACTCTTTGCTGCTTTTACAGATCCAGACTAACACTGTCATCCCTCTGATACTTGGTATTTATACAATTGCTCTGAACATGCCTGAAAAGCCTAGCTCAGTAAGCAATTTCCTACATCCCCTACAGAACAAAACATTCCTGAGCATTTGATCAAGACACCCACAAAGGGGCTAAGCCTGGGGCACTCAGACTCAGGCTGGTCGGCTCCAGCGTGGCCAGGTCACCCACCACTGATGTCACTGCCAATTACTGAGTCAGCCAGAACCCACTGGAGACAGGTCACAGTCTCAGTCCAGATGAGATTTACACTCCCCTTTCTCCCTGAGGCCTTGCCTCCCCTCCTTGGTGCCCAGCAGTTTTTCCATTGCACCTGGGCTCACTCAGGCGTTAACACTGGGGAAGGGCCGTGTTGGCTCATTTTAAGATGGATTCTTTTTGTCATATTTTTAACCATCTGCAGTCACCCCTATTGGTCAGAGGCCTTGTTTTTAGAAACTTCCCCTTATCACGTTAGTGATTCATGGAACCCCCCTCCATTCCTGCTGGTTTTCAAGCCTTTCTTTCCACCTGCCAGTCAGGGCCTTTCTTCACAACACTGAGATTTCCTTAACCAAGCTTAAGCTAACCCCAGTTCTTTGAGTTTCTATTATCCGGTGCTGGGGAGAGCTGCCAAAGACATGCCCAGCTCCATACTCCACCAATACCGAGAGTCACACAGGGCAAGAAGGGCCCGCCCAGTGTGACCGGGGGCTCCCTCCCATCCGCCAGAACAATCCCACTTTTGACCCTTCTTCATTGTGCTGCCCCGGGACTCTGGGGCCCTGCAGACACGGGGGCCCCAGGTGTCCAGGGCAGCCCTGGTTCTCAGCAGAGAGGTGCATAGGTGATCAGAGGTGTTCACAGCCAACCGGGGGGTCTGATTAGTGCAGGAGCTTGCCCAGGCCACGGCTCATTCTACCAGTGCCATGCACAGACTTTCCAGCTCACTCAGGGTGCAAAATGCATCTTGGTATGTGACCACCTGGGAGCTGGGCTGGGTGAGAGGGGATGCCCCTCCCCTGGCCTTGGGCTGCACGGGGCATTGTGTGGGGAGAGGACAAAAGGTTTGCATTTACATGCTGCCCAGGCAGGGACACACAGGCTGTTTGTTCTGGTGCCCTCTGAGGAATCAGAACTGGGAGTGGGGAGGAGAAAGTGGCTCCTTTCTCCTGCCAGCTCTGGTTGGGGGAATAGCCTCCACACACAGGGTAAGGCCCGGCTTTTCCTGCCTACAGCAGGCTTGTCACTGTGGTGTCTGAGCACTGACCCTAAGTGCTGCAGGGCTCTTGGCCAGTGCCCAGCCGTTGACCATCCGGTCTCTCGGCTGGCTGGCCAGAGGGTGGATTGCTGCCTGGGAGCTGCTCGCACTGCATGACATATGGTGCCCAGGGCTTTGCACAGAGTGAGTGGTCGGCTAGGACCAGCCAGAGACCCTAGCCGGAAACCTGCAAGGATGCCTGGGTAAGACTCGAGAAGGGGGTCCCTGCTGGGGCAGAGGGAACAAAGGGGTTAGTGTCTCTCTGGTCAGGGCTGGCTTTAAGCTGATTCCCCCGAGTCCTCTGCTCTGGGTCTTCGGCGGCATTTCGGTGGTGGCGAGTCCTTTGGTGCCGCAGAAGACCCGGAGTGGACCCCCCGCAGCTGAAGAGCCGGATCACTGCCAAGTATTCGAATCGGGCCCCGCTGTTCACAAAGCTGGCCCTGTCTCTGGACACGTCACAGCAGCGCCTAGGAAAGGAGGTTGAGGTTGCCGTAGTGCAGAGGACGTGGGAGAGATCTCTCCTCATGGCTCTTTTCTGTGCAGTTTCTCTTCACAAGTTGGTGTGTTTCCACTTCCTTGGCTGTAAGCTGCAGTGAAAGGTCAGGGCCGTTGTGTGAAAAAGGAAGCAAGTGCCCTAGGTCAGTGGTGGTTTCAAACTTTTTTTCTAGGAACCCAATTGAAGAAAATTGTTAATTCCCGTGACCCAACGGAGCTGGGGACAAGGGGTTCGGGTGTGGGAGGGGCTCAGGGCTGGGGCAGGGATTGGGGTGTGGGCTGTGGGGAGGGGCTGGGGACAAGGGGTTTGGGTGTGGGAGGGGCTCAGGGCTGGGGCAGGG
>NC_133781.1:32221943-32240308 GCF_003597395.2 Chelonoidis abingdonii
GTGTGGGAGGGGCTCAGGGTTGGGGCAGGGGGTTGGGGTGTGGGCTGTGAGGTGGGGCTGGAAATGAGGGGTTCAGGGTGTGGAAGGAGGCTCAGGGCTCGGGGCAGGGTGTGGGCTGTGGGGTGGGGCTGGGGATGAGGGGGTTTGGGTGTGGGAGTGGCTCACAACTGGGGAAGGAGGTTGGAGTGTGGGCTGCGGGGTGGTGCTGGAAATGAGGGGTTCAGGGTGTGGAAGGACGCTCTGGGTTGGAGCAGAAGGTTGGGGTGTGGGCTGTGGGGTGGTGCTGGGAATGAGGGGTTCAGGATGTGGAAGGAGGCTCTGGGCTGGGGCAGGGAGTTGGGATGCAGGAGGGAGTCAGGGCTCTGGGCTGGGGGTGCAGGCTCTCGGGTGGGGCTAGGTGAGAGGGTTTGGGGTGCAGGAAGGGATTCTGGGTTTGGAGGGGCTCAGGGCTGGGGCGGGGGATTGGGGCATGGGTTTGGGGTGCTTTCCGCCTGTCCTGGCACTGCAGACCGCGCTGTGCCCTGGAAGCGGCCAGCAGCAGGCCTGGCTCCTAGGGAGAGGCGTGCAAGCAGCTCCGCATGGCTCTCGCCCGAAGGCACCACCTCCTCAGCTGCTGAGCTGGTGCTCGGGGCGGGGGCAGCATGCAGAGCCCCGTGGCCCCCCTGCCTAGAAGCCAGGCTCACTGCTGGCCGCTTCCGGGGGGAAGCACGGTGTTGGAGCAGGTAGGCACTAGCCTGCCTTAGCCAGGCACACGGCACTGCCGATGGGACTTTTAACGTCCCGGTCAGGGTGCTGACCAGAGCGACCCAGTGCCAAACTTTGAAAAACGCTGCCCTAGGTGAGCAGCTGTGCTGTGCCTGAGCTCAGGGCCTGGCCACTGAGCAGCCTTTGCTGGTGGACACGGGGCTGGGGTTAATCCCTGTGGCTAGTGACTCGAGCCCCTCGTGACTTTCATCCTCCCCATGGGGGACGCTGGCTTCTCCCCGGTGTAACCCTGGGACGGGGTAGGCATACCACCTCTGAAAGGTTGCTGACCCCTGTATTGGGATGTAGCAACGTTGTTGGACAGGGTCAGGGAGTCTGAGCAGCCACTGCCTTGCTGAGCTGTGAGCCTGGGGCCACCCCACTGTGCACCTGGCTGCATTAATAATCCAAGCCCAGAGCAAAGCCGCCTTTGGCCTAGGCGCAGCTGTATCCTGTGCCCAGCCCTTGGAGCTCCCCTGCAGCTCCCTGGGGTCAGACCCTGCCTCAGCAGTTCCACTTGCACCCAGGTACTGCTGATGGCCCTGTCCCAGGGCCCTGCTGACTGCCTTACAGGCAGTGCCACTGGGGCTGTGGGGCTTCCCAAGTGAGTAGGACTCTCTGAGAGAAGCATCTTGTGGGCAGAGGGAGCCTTGACCCCACTGATCTCTCCAGAGCTGGACTGGCCTCATCCTGTTGAACCCGGCAATCCCTGAGCATCTGGCTGGAACCCATTAGCCTGGAGCCCTGAGCCTGCGGGTTGGCTCACCCAGCAAGCAAGTCACAGAGCACAGCAGCTCCATTCGCTGCGTGACCTAACTTTGTGGGTGCCCAGGTACCACAGTGGTGAACCACATGAAAATACCTAGTCTCCTCCCGCCCTGGGAGCAGCCCCTAGGGCAGGATCTGCTAGCGCTGGGCCTGCAGCCCTGAGCCTGCTGCTGCGTCCGTGCTATCTGCACAGCAGGGTTGGTGCATGACGGAATCGCAGCTTTTGTCCCCTCCTCTCTTCCTTCCTCTTCGCTGCGTTTTGTGCCGTGCTGCCTGGCTCAGCACAGCCCGCGTGTTTCCGGGGACTCGCCTGGGAAGTGGCAGTGCCTAGCACACCCTTCTCCAGCAGTGGGACCCACTGCAGCCAGCCCTCTGCTTACTGGGCTGAATAGGATGGGGAATCGCCCCACCAGAGCCATTGGCTGTATTCTGCCCAGGCGTCCCATGTCTCACGCTCTGGGGTGGGGCCTGTTACAGATGATGAGAAGAGGGCGCTGCTGAGAGAGCGTGTTGTTTGGAGAACTCCAGGCCCTGGTGCTGTTTGGATTTGGGCCCTGAGCCGCTGGAGGGCAGAGAACCTGAGATGACCCAGCCAGTCTCATTCACCCTTTGTGTTCCGGAGAGCAGGGACGGTGCCAGGTCGGTTGCATGGTCAGTTGCCCCTCTGCTGCCTGGGAGGGGAGCACTGCGTCTGTCCCGACCTGCACCTCCAACGTGCCCATCACCGAGGTGTCTAGGGTCCATTTATGTAACTCGGCCACAGCAGCAGTCTCTGCTGCCTGCCAGGGGTGTGGTCCCTGGACTCTGCCCACTCCACTGGGGAACCTGTCCAGACACAGTCATTGCAGCGTGTCCTGCACATGGCAGCACTCGGGCTTCTCCCAGTCTGCAGTGGGAGGGAGCCCCTCAGTCCGAGCCATCCACCCTGAGACGCTCCCGCCAGCCCAGCCAGGAGAGTGTCCTGGTGGAGCGAGGCTGCTGCAGCAACAGCCTCCATTGTGGGGGCACTTGTCTGCCAGCCCCACGTGGGGACGGGGGCGGTGCAGCTCGGAACTTTCCTCCCTGGGGATACCGAGGGGAAACGGGAAGATTGTTGCAGCATGACCCTGTGCAGACAGAATTGTCCTGGGGTGGCAGTGAGTGTGACCCCCCTCGGGAGTCGCTCTGGGGCAGTGGTCCCATGGGCTCCGTGACCCTGCACAGTAGCAGTTCCACAGCCTTGGAACCCAGTCACGTCCCAAGGCCAGGGTCCTTGGGTACTTCTGGGATGCATCCAGGGGCTGCTGTGTCCCAGTGCCACCCCCATCCAGTTGAGAAGAGGATGCTGCTAGAATCTGGCATATTACGAACCTGTGACCTGGCCACTTCCCATCCTGAGCCGGGAAACAGGTAACAGTCATGGTGGGTATCTTGGCTTCCGTGTTTCCCACAGCCCAGATCTGAGCCTGTGCGATGAGAGTGCTGTGCACAATTCCTTCCAGCAGCTCCTGCAGGAGCAGAGCATGGAAGAGCCGGAGCTGGAGGAGCTGGAGCTGCAGGAGCTGACCCTTGGGGGCAGAGGTAAAGCAGTGACCTGCTGCATGCTGCACGGGTATATCTGGGGGCGCTTGGCAGCCCGAGAAGCTGTGTGTGTTACAGAGGGGGACAGGTTGTAGCTCAGATACGAAGCCTACTTTGTTGAGACTCTTCCTGACATTTACTTGTACAATGTTCCATCTTCCAAGCGCTCGCCAAGTAGAGTGACCAGGTGTCCGGTTTTTGACTGGAACACCTAGTCGAAAAGGGACCCTGCTGGCTCCAGTCAGCTGACCGGGCCATTAAAAGTCTGGTCTGTGGTGCTGCCTACCTGCCTCCGCTCTGTGCTGCACCCTGGAAGCAGGTCTGGCTCCTAGGTGTGTGTGGGGGGCCACGGGGCTCCATGCGCAGCCCTCGCCCTGAGCACTGACTCTGCACTCCCATTGGCTGGGAACTGTGGCCAGTGGGAGCTGTGGGGGCAGTGCCTGCGGGCAAGAGCAGCTTGCAGAGCCTCCTGGCCCTTCCCCCGTCCAGGAGCCGGACCTGCTGGCTGCTTCTGGGGCACAGCACACAGTTAGGACATGCAGGAAGCCCGCCTTTGCCCCCCCTCCCCCCCGTGCCGCTGATCAGGAGCCACCAGAGTAACCCCGCACCACATCCCCTGCCCCGGCCCTGAGCCCCCTCCTGTATCCCAAACCCCTCATCCCCGGCCCCACCCCTGAGCCCACACCCCAGTCAGAGCCCTCACCCTCTCCCACACCCCAACCCCCTGCCCCAGCCCAGTGAGAGTGAGTGAGGGCTGGGGAGACTGAGCCACTGACGGAGGGGGAATGTAGTGAGTAGGGGGCAGGACCGCAGCAGGGGGTGGGGCCTTAGGGAAGGGGTGGGGCTACGGTGTTCATTTTCGTGTGATTAGAAGGTTGGCAGCCCTGTCGCCAAGCTGTCGGGGGGGGCGCAGGGAGTTCAGGCAAGGATGCTGACGAGGGGGGCTCAGAGCCTTGAGCCGGGTGCTGGAACAGACAGACCCTGTGGGGGCCAGCAGGGGGCGCTCTGTTCCTGGGGTGCCTCTGGCCAATGCCACTGCAGGTGCCCCACAGGTGCCAGCAGCTCATCTCAGGGCCAGGCCTCTGCTCTGAACAGGTGCAGCCTGAGCGAGGGGTACGGGGAGCCCAGGCACAGAGCTGAGGGCTTGTCCCCGGCAGCCCACAGGGAATTCCCTCTCTGATCCCGATAGGCAGAGCTCAGTGCATTTTCTCGCCTTCTCCCAGAGAACCTGGCAGCTGGCCACACCGAGGCCTGGGAGGAGCCAGAGCCGAGGGGAGAGCACCCGGATTTCTCTTCAGCCACACTGCTGATCCTTGCCAACATGCCCAGCCGCACCATCGGTGAGCGTGAGCCCCGGGAAGCCAGCCATGCAGCCCTAACCCCAGCTCCATTCCTGCTGCCCGCCCCCAGCCTGGCCTGATCCCATACAGAGAGTGGGCTGAGGGGACTAGAGCCAAGAGTCCTGGGCCTGCTCATGGCTGCATAGCCCAGGCACCGGCTGGTCGTACCTCCCGACCCAGCTGGAGCAGCCCCAGGGCAGATCAGTGGTTCTCCAAGGGCCAAACCTGCCCCCACCTGCTCGCCCCAAGCTGTGTCTCTATACCAGTCCACCCAGCCACCTGCCCCAAACTGTGCCCCCGACCCTGCCCCATCAATACTACCCAGCCCTCACCCCAATATCATCCCACCATCACCTGCCTGTCCGCCCCAGGCTGCAGCCCCCCAACCTCCGCCAACACTACCCTGCACCTGCCTGCACCAAACTATGCCCCCCACCCCAACCCTACCGCATCCCCACCAACCCCACTTAGCCCCAGCCCCCACTGTAGGAAACTGAGCAGCCCAACCCCCCAGCTGGGATCCACATTTCATGAGGCAGATGGAAGCAAAGCTATGGGGAGGGTGACCCGATGCCTCTGCCTGGGGCAGCCTGCGAGGAGACCTGTTACTGGGGAGCTACCAGTTCCAGAGGCTGCCCTGAGCCCAACCAGCTGCCGATCGCCCGGCCCCACTAGTTCCCTGCACCGGAGAGCGCGCGTTCACTCGCACCCAGCGTGCTGGCTGTGTGTTCCAGGGCGCAGCCGAGGAGCCATCATCTCACAGTTCTACAACCGCACAGTCAAGCTTCACCGCCGGAGCAGCCGGCCGCCGCTGCGCCAGGTGTCCCGTTCTGCACGGCCCAGCCTGCGGCAGTATGACCTGGAGCTGGACTCTGGGCATGCAGAGCAGAAAGGTGAGTTGCCATTGCTGGAGCTGGCACCTGCTGGGAGTGCCATGCTGTCAAGGTTCTTTCCCCACTTTGAACTTTAGAGTACAAAAGTGGGGACCTGCATGAACGCTTCTAAGCTTAATTACTAGCTTAGATCTGGTAACGCTGCCACCAGCCAGAATTTAGTGTCTGGCACACTTCCTGTTCCCCCAAAACCTTCCCTGGGGAACACAGATCCAAACCCCTTGGATCTTAAAACAAGGAGTAATTAATCATCCCCCCTCCTTTCCCCTCGCCTTGAGAGGCTTCACACAGATCCAAACTCCTTAGGATCTTAAACAGGCGAATTATCACCATCCCCCTCCTTTTCCCCCACCTGGTGAGTTCAGACCCAATTCCCTTGGATCTTAAAACAAGGAAAATCAATCAGATTCTTAAAAAGAAAGCTTTTAATTAAAGAAAGAAAAAAGTAAAAATTATCTCTGTAAAATCAGGATGGAAAATGCTTTACAGGGTACTCAGATTCATATAGACCAGAGGGCCCCCCCAGCCTTAGATTCAAAGTTACAGCAAACAGAGGTAAAAATCCTTCCAGCAAAAGAAACATTTACAAGTTGAGAAAACAAACATAAGACTAATCTACCTTGCCTGGCTATTACTTACAATTTTGACACATGAAAGACTGATTCAGAAAGATTTGGAGAGCCTGGAGGGACGTCTGGTCCCTCTTAGTCCCAAGAGCGAACAACAAACAAAACAAAAAGCACAAACAAAGACTTCCCTCCACCAAGATTTGAAAGTATTTTGTCCCCCTATTGGTGTCAGCCAGGTTTACTGAGCTTCTTAACCTTTTACAGGTAAAAGAGACATTAACCCTTAACCATCTGTTTATGACACATGCACTGCGCAGGCTGCAGGGCCAGGCATCCCAGTGCCCCCCCCACCCCCGGACTGCCGGGGCAACATGTCCAGCGCCCGCCCCTTGGGATGGGGGAGGGGCAATGTATCCAGTGCCCCCCTGCTCAGGATGGCAGTGACGCTGAGCTGGGGCAATGGCCTGGAGTGGAATCCCTGCTCCCCCACAGCCTTGGCTGAGAACAGGCCGGTCCCTGCAGCCCATTTACATGGAGGCTCCCCGTCTTCTGCGAAGGGTGCCCCACTTTGCCCTGCATGATCCTTGCTGCGCTTCTCCTCCACAGACGCACAGAGCCTGCTGGTGAAGGAGCTGCAGAGCCTCTCGAGCAGCCAGAGGAGCCATATGCTGCAGGCGATGCCCGTGAGCCTGGCAGAGAAACGCAGCCTCAGGTCCGTCCTCCCAGGGGAAGCAGCAGGTGCTAGCTCTGCCCTGCACCTACGTGGAGTCTCTCTGGGCTGAGGGACCTGGGTGGGGTGGGGGCTCAGCCTGGGGGTGAATAGAGCAGGCCAGTGTCCTGCGGGTGGTGTGGGGCCTCCCGAGAGCAGAGCTGTCCCCTCCCGCATGGCATCGGAGCCCTGGTGTGACGGAACTGTGTGTTGCAGGCAGGAGTTGGGTGGACACAGAAGCACCCTGAGGAAACCCGACAGGACCAGGAGGTCTTTGTCCTGCTGTGGCCAACTCAAACACATCTTCCTCACAGTAAGTCCTGCCCCCCCACTGCAGATGCCAGCACCAGCCACTGGGCCAGGAGGAGCGGATGAGATTTTTGTCTGGAGAAACCTGGTACCTCTCGCAGAGTCAAAGGTCCTGTGCTGCAGGACAGGAGCCCCTGATCGCCTCTCCCTCCCGCACTGCCCACAGCCAGGCTGTGGCCTCTGGCTGAGCCCTGCAGTTCACCCAGGCCCTGCTGCAGACCTGTCTCTCGCTGGCTGATTTCCCCCGTTGTTTATGAAGCAGCTCAGATAAATTCAGAGCTAGGTGGAGCCCCCCAGGGATAGGGGTCCCTGGGCACTCTCCAGCGGCCATGGGAACAGGTGCCTTGCCTGGCCCGCTGCGTGTTCTGGGAAGCTGAAGACTCGGGATTTCTGCTAGGAAGGGGACAGGGGAGGGTCTAGCCCAGAACTCACCGGCCGGTGAGATTTTGTTAGTGCCACTCGGGGTTCTCTCCTTGTGATGCTGAGTCCTCACTGCCTGGAGCTGTCGCTGGCATTGGGCAAGGACCTGCCCGGGCTGAGCCCTGGTGAATGGTGGGGGGCCCCGGTTCTGGTAGGTGAACAGAGGCCCTTAGCTGGTGACAGCCCTTCCCCCGGTGACTCCAGCAGTGCAGCCCGAACAGCTCCAGATGCTCATGGGACACCTGCTCCCAGTCCTGAGACGTGATGCTTAAAGGACACAAACCATTCCAGTCACAGCTGCCATTGTGCTCAGCTCCCAGGGGCGTGGTACGTCTCTGTCCATCCCGTCTGTGCCTCTGGGCCTCTCAGCAAAACCCTGGCTGGAGTAGCCGAGTGGAAGGAAGGCAGAGGGGCTGGGAGCAGCAGAGGGAGAGCACAGCAGGCTAGAGTCTAGGAGTTGAGCCCTGCGAGATGGTGGCAGCATGTGCATTGCAGTGATTCCCACGGCTGAGAGGGGAGGTTGAGGGGCTGCAGGGCTGGCTCAGACAGGTTGGCCCTGGCCCCCTTTTCTGATCTGGGTTCTGTTCCCCTCCAGGGGTTCCGGAGTCTCTGGGATGGGTTCCTCTCCCTCCTCCACTCCCTCCAGCCCTGGCATCGTTCCCTGAAGCAGATCAGTGGCCGCTTCGGCTCCAGTGTCTTGTCCTACTTCCTCTTCCTCAAGACACTTCTCACGTTCAACGTCTTCTTGTTCCTGACCCTCTTGATCTTCGTGGTAGCCACGCAGGCTGCGTACCCCCCAGCCGCCAAGAACAGCAGGCTCTTTACGGGGCTCGAGCTCCTCACTGGGGCGGTGAGTACTGCGCTGGAGGGTGAGATCTCAGAGACCCACCTCCCTCTGTCTGCATCCCCCAGCCCCAGGGCAGCAGCCACATGCCCTACTGCCACTCAGTGTTCAGGCACAGACAGGATCTGCACTCCCTCCTCAGCAGGAGCTGTGCTTCCAGCCAAGAGCGAAGTGCCTAAGCTTGATAAGTTTATGGAGCGGCTTGTGATGGATGTTAGATGGGATGGGATCTGAGTTACTACAGAGAATTCTTTCCTGGATGCTGGCTAGTGAGTCTTGCCCACATGCTCAGGGTTTAGCTGATCGCCATATTTGGGGGTTGGGAAGGAATTTTCCTCCAGGGCAGGTTGGCAGAGGCCCTGGGGGTTTTTCATCTTCCTCTGTAGCATGGGGCACCGATCAGTTGCTGGAGGATTCTCTGCACCTTGAAGTCTTTAATCCATGATTTGAGGACTTCAATGGCTCAGACACAGGTTTGTTACAGGAGTGGGTGGGTGAGGTTCTGTGCCCTGCATTGTGCAGGAGGTCAGACTAGATGATCATAATGGTCCCTTCTGACCTTAAAGTCTATGATTCTATGAATGGCCTGTGCTGGGCACTTCAGAGAAAGGCGCTCCCGTCCCTGCAATAGGGCATGGGCTCTGCTGTACAGCAGCTGTACCCTGCACAGGATTTCTTTAGCCCGGACGGGGTCTGGATCCCAGAGACCGGCAGGGCAGGAGAGGGAGTGGCACTGCGTCACGGTTCCTGGAGCCCAGAGATCATAGAAACATCAGGCTGGAAGGGACCTCGAGAGGCAGGACCAAGAAACCCGAGACCCACTTGGGTTTGTCCATCCTGTTCCTAAAGCCGTCCAGGACAGGGATCCACACCTCCCTTGGGAGCTCCTGCTCTGCAGCTGCAGGAGGCAGCACGGCCCATTCCTG
The DNA here is from genome assembly GCF_003597395.2 of Chelonoidis abingdonii. Lineage (NCBI taxonomy): Eukaryota > Metazoa > Chordata > Testudines > Testudinidae > Chelonoidis > Chelonoidis abingdonii. Next base: position 32,231,026 of record NC_133781.1, read on the forward strand.
TTCTCTCCCTGCAGGGCTCCTTCACTCAGACTCTGATGTACTATGGCTACTTCAGTAACTTCACCCTGAACGACCCCTGCACCCCTGTCAGCAGCAGCTGCCAGCCCGGCAGAGGCCATCTCCCATACAACATGCCTCTGGCCTACGTCTTCACCACTGGGGTCTCCTTCTTCATTACGTGCATCCTGCTGGTGTACAGGTAAGGAGCCTCCCTGCTCGCTGGCTGTGCCTTGCATTATTCTCCCTGCTGCCCTCATCTGCACACCTTCCCCACCCCCACCCCTGCCTGACCTCTGGGCACAGGGCCAACCCTGTCTGGGCTATTGGATGACCTCTGCCCCTTGACTTACCCGAGCCCCACGCTCCCCACGGCAGCCGCTGGTGGCTCAGAAATGCCCTCCCCCGTTCCTTCTCTTCTCTCTGCAATCTCCATTCCCTGGCTGCTCCTCCTTCCAGCATGTCCCGATCCTTTGGCGAGAGTTACCGCGTGGGCAGCACATCGGGGGACTTTGCCATCAAAGTGTTCTGCACCTGGGACTACAAGGTGATCCAGAGACGCTCTGTCAGGCTGCAGAACGAAAACATCCGGACACAGCTGAAGGCGAGTGCTGCGCAGAGGAGTTCCACCTGGCTCCAGGCTCATTGAGACAGGGCCTGGGTTGGCCACAGGGTTCAGACAATGGCCTGAGACTTGGCAGATGTGGATTCAGCTCCTGGCTCTGCCACATTCTCCTTGTGAGACCTTGGGCAAGTCCCTTAATCTCTGTGCCTCAGTCCCCATCTGTTAAAACCATGGGGCAACACTGCCTGTTCTGGCTGTCTAGGGAGCTGGGAAGCCCTTGGAGTTAGGAACTCTTTTTCTTTCCTAGTGTGCAAGTAGCACTTAGCCCCAGGCACCCCAGGGCTCAGTGGGACCTGGTACACTGGGACCTGTGAGCACTACCCCAGTTATAACAATATCACTGATCATATTATAGATTCAGTTCCTCTGCTGGGGACCAAACGGGGCAGACTTTACCCTCACAGCACTGCTTGTGCCCTGCAGCCCAGACTCACAGCCGCCCCTGCCCCCCTCCCCTAGCTCTGCCGGTGCCTCTCACTACTGCGCTGCACCCTCGGCCCTGCTGTTTTACTCCTGGGCTGCTCCTGAGCCAGGAATGACCACTGTGGTGGCTTTGTGACTGGGTAAGCTGGGGATTAAATCAAAGCCACAAAAGTCACTTTCACTTGTGACCTAAGGCAGGGTTTGAGCCTGAATCCCCACAGCTGACAGACGGGTGTGTTACACCAGGGCCTGGCCCATTCCCCAAGGATCGACCCCTGCCCTAGTGTTGGAATATCCCCTCTTCTGCCCCTTGGGACAACAGCTCCCTTGGTGCATCCAAAGACCCTGAGTCCTTCCCCTCTGTAGAACCGTTTGGCTGCTTCTCGGATCCATTCCACCACTCCCTTCTTCCCGGGGAGGCGTTCGCCGCTCCAGACTTGCAGCCCATTGCCAGCGAATGCTGTGCCCGCCTGTCAGCGCCAGAACCACTGGAGGCTGCCTGGCAACATCGGTACCAGTCGGGACAGTCTATAACATTGGTGTTTTGCAGGAGCTGCTAGGAGAGCAGCAGTCTAAGTCCCACCCAATGAGCCTGTGCAGGAAGCTGGGCAGGATGGTGATTCTCAGTCTGGCCTGGGCAGTGTCCGTGGGCACCGTCTTAGGCTGTAGCATCACAGTGTATTACTTCGCCGAACACATGCTCAAGGTGAGTGCTGGCCTCTCAGAAGGGGCTGTCATCTCTGCCTGGAGGGGCATCCCAGGCTTTCCCCAGGGTAGCAGGGAGGAGGCTGATTCGCTGGGCTAGGCTCTAGAGATGTGGGCAGCAGCACCGTTCCCGAGAGGCTAGGGATGTTCTGGTGCAGTCAGAGTCCAGTGTCAGGTGATTCAGGAGCTTGTGTGTGGTCCACAGGCCAGTAATCCCCTTGGTTCCTGCTTTCCAGGTGCACCAGGACAGTCGAGACGAGGGGAGCAGCGAGGTCCAGCAGGAAGCCCTCCTGCTGGCTCTGCCTGTGGTGGTGTCTCTGATGAACCTGGTGATGCCGTACCTGTATAACCTGCTGGCAGCCTGGGAGAAGCAGGAGTCTCCAGCGCTGGAGGTGTACGTGGCCATCTGCAGGTAAGGCAGTGGGAGTGGGGCGTAGTCCCCTCCCTCTGAGTTGCTGTGCTACAGCTAGAAATCCAGCACTGGGAGCCCGGGACACCCTGAAGGACCTGGACTTGAGCACCCCTATCAGTGAGCCATAGGCCTTCTGTCTTCCTCCTTCTCCTTAGCACCCGTGGGTTCCGGGGCAGGCCTGGGCTGCCCCAGATGGACAATGGAAATGAATGCAGCTGGTGCCTTCCACCACCAGGCGCTCTGCACCTGGATCTCTGAGCAGCTGAATGGAGCAGGCGAGCTCACATGCTTCTGCCCACTGGAGCTCTCTGTCCGTCCCTCCCTGCTCCTCTTGCTGGCATGGGATCGCTCGCTCTCTGATGTCCCTCTCTCCCTTTTTCTTTCGTCTGGAGGAATTTGATTCTGAAGATGATTGTCCTGGGGCTGCTGTGTTATCACTGGCTGAGTCGGAAGATGGGATACTCCACGGAGGACAATGTCAGTCTGAATTGGTTGCAACCTCTGCTTGTTGAGAGCTGGGCCCTTGCAGCTCTGGGCCTCGGCACCCAGCCCACACTCATGGGCTGTGCAGAAATGAGGGTTAAATGGGTTTTTTGAATGCTGAGGGAACAAGAGCTACTCGGAGCTCCTGAATAGCTCGATTGCACACTTCAGAGAGAGGAGCGCTCATTTCAGCTCTCCCATTGGCCCAGGGATGTTGGGACAATCTCCTACCCCTGCTGTGCTGGGTTTGGATTATCAGAACAGATCCCAAAATAAATATGAGTCAACAATGTAACACACTGCAAAAAAAGCAAACATCCTTCTGGGATGTATTAGCTTGAGTGCTGTGAGCAAGACATGAGAAGTAATTCTTCTGCTCTGCTCAGTGCTGATTAGGCCTCAACTGGAGTATTATGTCCAGTTCTGGGTGCCACATTTCAGGAAGGATGTGGACAAGTTGGAGAAAGTGCAAAGAAGAACAACAAAAATGATTTAAAGGTCTAGAAAACATGAGCTATGAAGGGAAATTGAAAAACCTGGGTTAGTTTAGTCTGGAGAAGAGAAGACTGAGGGGGACATAACTACTTTCAAGTACGTAAAAGGTTGTTAAAAGAATTAGGGAGAAAAATTGTCCTCTTTAACCTCTGAGGCTAGGACAGGAAGCAAGGGGCTTACATTGTAGCAACGGAGGTTTAGGTTGGACCTTAGGAAAAACTTCCTGTCACTGTGGTTAAGCACTGGAATAAATTGCCTAGGGATGCTGTGGAATCTCCATCATTGGAGATTTTTAAGAGCAGGTTAGACAAACACCTCTCAGGGATGGTCTAGGTTAGTGGTCACCAACCGGTCAAATGTGATCAACTGGTCGATCCTGGGGACTCTCCCAGTCGATCGTGATCTCCAGTAGTGTAGCAGGCCTGCAGCTGAGGCAGGCTCCCTGCATGCCCTGGCCCCACCCTGCTCCCAGAAGCGGCCAGCATGGCCCCAGGAGGGAGAGGGGCAGGGGTCTCTGTGTACTGCTCCTGCCTGCAAGCACACACACACCCAGCAGCTCCCATTGGCTGGGAACGGGGAACTGTGGCCAATGAGAGCTTTGGGGTCAGTGCCTGCAGAGAGGGGCAGCAAGAGCCATCTGCCCCCCTGCTCCCCCCAGGGGCCGCAGGGGCATGTTGGCCTCTTCCAGGAGAAGCGTGGGGCTGGGGCAAGCATGGAGCCTGCCTTAGCCTCACTCGCTGCCAACTGAGGTAAGTGCTGCCCAGTGGGAGGCCGCACCCCACCCTCCAGCCCTGAGCCCCCTCCTAGAGCCAGCACCCCATACCCCCTCCTGCATCCCAACACTCTACCCCAGCCCGGATCCCACTTCTGCACCCAAACACCCTCCCAGAGCTTGCATCCCTCACCCCCTCCTGCACCCCAACCCCCTGCCCCAGGTTCAGCCTGGAGCCCCCTCCCACACTGCAAACCCCTCAGCCCTAGCCCAGAGCCCGCACCCACCCCCAAACCTCAAGCCCCTGCCCTTGCCCAGTGAAAGTGAGTGAGGGTGGAGGAGAGTGAGCAACAGAGAGAGGCGGGAGATGGAGTGAGCAGGGCAGGGCTTTGAGGAAGGGGCAGGGTAAATCTTGGGTTGCCCTTAAATTTAAAAAGTGATCTTGGGCATAAAATGGTTGGAGACCCCTGGGCTAGATAATACTTAATCCTGCCACAAGTGCCGGGGACTGGACTAGAGACCTCTCGAGGTCCCTGCCAGTCCTGCGATTCTGTGACCATTGCAGCCCTTGCCATGGGAAGGGATGGCACAAGGTCCCAAGTTCCCCTTGCCCAGAGACAGAGTGCTGTGGGCTGAATGCTCACTGGCTAGGTTTGGCCAGCGAGTGAGAATGTTGCCAGCCCACTGGTTGCCATGGGAAGAGTGCCTTAGCAGGCACAGCACCAAGCAGGAGTGCCCCACTGTTGAGGGAGCTACAGGTTGAGCAGATCCCAGGGCAGGTGTTCGCAGACCTTGCTTGGGGGCCACGGGAGAGCTGGTGGGAGGAGGGAGCCATCTCTACCCCCTTCCCTGATGCCATCTATGCCTGTGTTTTCCAGTGCTGGGAGACGTCAGTGGGGCAGGAGCTGTACCGCTTTGTGGTGATGGATTTCGTGTTCACGCTCCTGGACACTTTCCTTGGGGAGCTGCTCTGGAGGTAACGGTCATGCGGTGCCCATCCCTGGTGCTGGGGCCTCCCTGGCTCTGCCGGGCAGAGGCAGCTCTGGCTTGCTGGGACATTGGCACATCTTGCTTGCAAGGTGGATCTCTGCTAGAGTGCAAGTTCAGGGGCTGAGTGTCCTGCAGCCTCAGCCCTTTGAGAGTCTCTTTCTCTGTCTTCCAGGCTCATCTTGGAGAAGAAGCTGATGAGGAAGCAGAGGCCTGAGTTTGACATTGCCCGGAACGTGCTGGAGCTGATCTATGGGCAGACCCTGACCTGGTGAGGCATCTCCCCCCACCCGCCATAACCCCATGGAGCTAGAGCCTCTTCCCAGAACCAGGAGAGGCAGATCAGTTTACAAGCCGATTAGCTGCTGCCAAATGACATGGGTGCTTCTGGCTGCGTCAGGCAGGGGCTCAGATACAGAGCAGCATGCACCTTTTAACCCCCTCTGCACACACAGCCCCCCTGGGAGCAAGAACACCCCACATGGGAAGGTGCCCGACTGCAGGGCGTTTACGCTGCAGGGCTGCGGGCAGGATAGGAGCATGCATGGAAGGAGGGCGAGTGCATGAATGGCCACGCTTTGGGGGCCAGATGTAAGTTCAGGATTATGATTCCCTCGCAACCCGCAGCAGGACTCGTGTCAATGGCAGAACAAGGCCTTATTTGTGATTCGGTCAGTGCTTGTCACATCCAGCCCCACTCAGGCCATCCCAGTTTCTGCCCTTTTGTTTCTCTTCTCTCCCATCCTCCTTTCTCTCCAAGTAGCCTCTGTTCTTCCTGCATCTCCTTCCCGCAGCAATTCCCCATTCCCAGCCTCTGGCTGCACGCCCGCCCCCTTCCTGCTCCAACTGCTCAACCAGCCCTTGTGGGCACTGGGTGTCTGAGCCGACGGTCCAGCCAGACTCATGGTGGAGTTCCTCTGTCTGAGTCACGCAGGCACCACACACCGGTTGCACTCCTCTCACATGTAGCCAATTTTCTCTGTAGACACAAGGGCGAGAAACTCACTGTGTGGAAAAGGAAAGGGGAAAGGCTGCGCTGTCTGGGGGCGGCAAGGGGGCGGCGCCAGTGGGCAGGCTGAATCGGGCCCCTGGACCATGCAGTCTGGGTGTGAGCGGGGTGGGGGGGGGGGGCATGTCAGGCAGCCAAATAGGGCCCCTGGCACCTGCGCAGGTCTGGGTCCCATGCGCAGGAGCCACGTCGGTGGCAGGCCGGATTTTTTCGGGGCCCGTGGCACGCGCCAGTCTGGCGGGGCCATCGGTCGCGGCAGGCCAGATCGCGGCCCCTGGGCCGCGCAGTCGGGGGGGGGCGTGGCCAGGCCAGATCAGGGACCCTGGGCTGTCCATGTGGGTTGGTGGGTGGGGGGGCCCCATCAGTGGACAGGCCGAGATCGGGCCTGGTGCCCGCAGTCTGGACGTGTCAGGGGGGCCCCGTCAGTGGACAGGCCGGATCAGGCCCCTGGGCTGCGCAGTCCGGGTGGGGGTGGTGAGGTCAGGGGGCAAGCCGGATCGGGCCCCTGGGCCATACAGTCTCGGTGCGGCAGGGGGCCCCGTCGGTGGACAGGCCGGATCGGGCCCCTGGGCCATACAGTCTCGGTGCGGCAGGGGGCCCCGTCGGTGGATAGGCCGGATCGGGCCCCTGGGCCGTGCCATGTGGGGATGGCAGGGGGCCGCGTGGCCGGGGAGGCCAGATAAGACTGGCTTTGTGGGCTTCCACTGCCATTGGACGAGAGTGCATCTCCTGCCCCCCTGAGCTCCCAGAGGTTCCCCTGCAGCTGCCCATTGCCCACGTGGGAGGCCCCACAGCTGGAGGAGAACAAGGCAATGACCATGCTGCCCCCTGGCTGGGGCCACTGGCTCCTGGGGGGTGGAGGAGAGCCGGGCTCGCACAACTTTCCTTCTTTCTTTCAGGCTGGGGGTTCTCTTCTGCCCCCTCCTCCCAGCTGTCCAGATCCTCAAGCTGGTGCTCCTGTTCTACATCAAGAAGGTAAGTGTCCACACCCACTGGCCTTTGCTCCCAGCTGCTGTTCTGCCTCAGCAGCACTCGCTGTCCAGAGCCGGGAGATCTAGAGGCTGGACTAGTGGAGGGGTCCCCGCCTCGTTTTATATTCAGCTCTGTCCAGAAAGGGGGGAAAGCTCCCTGGGAAGGGAGAGGAAGGGTCAGGCAGGCATTCCTCACCTGCACCAGTTCTCGCCCTCTGCATTTCTATTAGCCTGGGACTCCCCAAGCCCAGAGAGCATCTGTCCTGTATGCCGGCTGAGGGGGGGTGTTACACACCGCTCAGAAGTTAGTAGCTGGTTTAACTCTGTATCTCCAGACCAGCCTGATGAAGAACTGCCAGTCTCCCAGCAAGCTGTGGTGCGCATCTCACATGAGCACAGTCTTCATCACCCTCCTGTGCTTCCCCTCCTTCCTGGGCGCCGCCATCTTCCTCTCCTACACCATCTGGGCGTGAGTAGATGGTTTGTGTAACGAGAACCGCCCAAGCCTACAGAGAGAATGGAGGCAACCAGCCCTGGGATCTGACTTTTCTTCCCTCCCCCTCTCCCTGCAACCTCCCAATGCTTTGGTCCCAGTCAGCCTTTGTGTCCCGTCTGCTCTTCGGGGCTGGGCCTGTCTCGGAGCTTCAGCACTGTATGAATAAAGGCAGCCAGGGGATATTTCTGCAGAGAGGATTCACCTGCCTCCGACTCAGCCCTGTGGTTTCTAAACACCTGTGCACTGCTGGAGGCGGGGCAGGGAGGTGGGGGTTCTGGGATCAAATCACTGCTCAAGGAAGTCTTTCCTGGTGCATGGCTGCCCATTCTAGGTGGCATGGAAATCAGATCTGTGTTGTTTCTTGAGGTAGCATCTAGAATCCACCCCGAAGACACAAAGCCCAGGTCAGGCGGTGGTTCCAGTAGCAAGTGAATTGCAGCTGGAAGTAGCCATTTGACTTTCACCTGCTCTTTGTCTGCCCAGAGTGAAACCATCCATAGCATGTGGCCCGTTCCGGATGCAGGAGACCATCTACAAGTCAGGGAAGACTTGGATTCAAGAGCTGGAGAAATCCAGCCCAAACATCACCTGGTTCACCTGGATCCACCAACACCTGGTGGAAAACACCTTCTTCCTGTTCTTTGTGTCTGGAGTCCTGCTGTGAGTATGACTGAACTCAGAATCCAAACCTGAAAACTACAGGCAAACGCACCAGGCTGGACTCCCCGTAGTGAGACTAGCCGCTCCGTCACTTCCCCAGGGGTTCAGTCCTTGTATTTTGAGCTGCCTGGTCAGCCAGGACAGTGTCACCCAGGAGCATTCCTGCCTCTCATAGACTCATAAGTCAGAAGGGACCAATATGATCATCTAGTCTGACCTCCTGCACAAAGCAGGCCACAGAACCCTACCCATCTACTTCTGTAACAACCCCTAACCTATGTCCGAGTTATTGAAGTCTTCAAATTGTGGTTTGAAGACCTCAAGCTGCAAAAAAAGAAGAGAGATATACGTAATAGGTGAATATTAATAGTGTAAAAGTGCAAGGGTCGTGATTTAGGTTAAGATATAAGAAATTTTAGATATATATTGGGGACGCATCCGTTGGAGCGCGGAGGAGGAGAAGGACCTTGGAGTTAATGGTTATCGAGGATGGACTATGAGCTGCCAATGCGATATGGCCGTTTAAAAAAGCAAATGCGGTTTTATGATGCTAGGGAAGTATTTCCAGCAAGATATAGGAGGTGTTAGTACCGTGTATAGGCGCTGGTGGAGACCCCACTGGATTATTGCTGTGCAGCTTCTGGGTCTCCAGTTTTGAGAAGGATGAATTCAAATGGAGACAAGTGCAGAGACAGCGGACTCCAGTGATGATCCTTTGAGAATAGAGACCTGCCTTTATGAAGGAGATCACGAGCTTGGCTTGTTAGCCTGGCCAAACAGAAGGCTGGGGGGGATATGCTTGCTCTATATACAATATACGGGGGAATTAACATTAGGGAGGGAGAAAATTATTCTTAAGCTTAGTACTAACTGTGACACAAGACATGGTACAAATGGACTTAGGAAGTTTAGACTTGAAATTAGATCAGGTTCTCACCATTCGAGAGTGAAGTTTGGAACAGCTTCAAGGGGACTATGTGGGGCAAAAAGACATATCTGGCTAAGATAAGCTGATAGTTATGGAAGGGATGGTATGATAGGAATGTTAAATTTTTGGCAATTGATCTTTGATTATCAGCAGATAAGTCTGCTCATGGTCTGTGATGGTGATGTTGGATGGGATGGATTGAGTTACTGCAGAGTTCTTTTCTGAGGCTGGCTTGGTGAGTCTTGCCAACATGCTAGGGTTTCGTGAATTGCCATATTGGGGGCGGGCCAGAATATTCCTCCGGCAAATTGGTAGATGGCCCTGGAGGTTTTTCACTTCTCTGCAGCGTGGGGCATGGGTCACTTGCCTGGTGGACTCTC
>NC_133781.1:32241796-32290796 GCF_003597395.2 Chelonoidis abingdonii
GAGGTCCTCACTGCTCACCAAAACCAAATCTAAAATGGCATCCCCTCTTGTTGGTTCTTCAACTACTTGGTGAAGAAATCCATCTGCTATCACATCCAGAAAAATCTGAGCCTTATTATTCTTGCAAGCACTTGTCCTCCAGTCTATATCTGGTCCTGCACTCGTTTGGCATGGCCCTTTGAACCTACCTGTTATTTCTCCTTACCCCGGGTGGCAGGCTGGCAGAAGGTCTGGGTGCTGCTGCTCCAGCAGCTAATGGAATGGCTCCCCTGAATTAAGCGGTGGAGCTGCCTTTTCTGCATTAAGGGGTCGTGATCTGAGTCTCAGGGGGGCCAGACATGTCACACCACTGAAGTAGTGAAGCACAGTCTGACATCACACCATGCGCACTGCATCGCCACTGGGTGGAGCTGGAGGCTGCTCGGGGAATGCTGTGCACCTGAGGCAGTGAAGCAAGCGGCTGAGCACAGAGAAACTCGTTGGGAGGGGAGGTTGGGTGTGTGAGAAAGGAGGTCTCTGTCTGGCTGCTGGGTCCAGCCTAGTTCGTCCCCCTTCTCCCCCCCCAGGTTGGATAGAATGGCAGGTGATCTAGCCAGTGCAGATAGCATGCGTCAGACTCTGAGTCCTGCAATTTATGTCCTTCCATTGCAGAGCTGTGATCTACCTCCACATCCAGGTTGTGAAAGGTCATCGGAGAATCATCTGCCTGCTGAAGGAACAGATTGCCTGTGTAAGTCCATAGGGCCGCTGCATGCTGCTTGCTTCTTACTGCCTTATGTGCGGGACCTGGGGACCCAGGGACTAGCACAGCTGAACTGGGCCGGCCTCTGTGCCAGTACCTTAAAGAAGGCCCTACCATGGCACAGAGAAGTGCCTTTTACATGCAAAGGTTTAAGCTGAAGTTGTGAGGAGAGAGAATGTTGGGGAGGCCAAGACTATAACCGGATTCAAAAAAGAACTAGACAAGTTCATGGAGGACAGGTCCATCAGTGCCTATTAGCAAGGTTGAGCAGGGTTGGTGTCCTTAGCCTCTGTTTGCCAGAAGCTGGGAATGAGCAACAGGGGATGGATCACTTGGTGATTCCCTGTTCTGTTCATTCCCTCTGGGGCACCTGGCATTGGCTACTGTCGGCAGGCAGGATACTGGGCTGGATGGACCTTTGGTCTGACCCAGTCTGGCCATTCTTATGAGGAGAGAGGATTTGTGGTACTTACTGGTAATCTGCTGTGGAGCCATAAGGAAAATTGAAGACATAGATTTCACAGGAGCCAATGGCTCGGCATTGGTTCCTTGTACCCCATGCTTCCACCTCAGGGACGTGATGGGAGGTGCAAGGTATAGACTAGTGGACAGAGCACGGGTCTGGGATCCAGGAACTCCGGGTTCTGATGGGTGCCTAAAGTTAGACACCTACACACACATTTAGGCACCGAAATGAGTGGCCTGTTTTCAGGAGTGCTGAGCGCCTGCAGCTCCCACTGGTTTTTGGCCATAACATCTGAGCGCTAGTTTCTCCATCTCTCCTACTACAGCGGCTTGTTTTGCTGGGGGCCATGGCCCTGTTCTGAACCCCTTTGCTCACTGTGGTGTCTCTTCTGTTCTAGGAAGGGGAGGATAAGGTATTTCTCATTCAGAAGCTTCAGTGCATTTATGGGAAGCAAGAGACCTGCCCCTGAGCGCCAGGTGAGGCTCAGGGTGTGGATGGGAGTGGGCTGGGGAAGGAGTCAGACTGAAGCTCCTGGAAGTTGGTGCTCCAAGGAGACAAAGGAAATGCTGGGGGAATTCATCCAATGCCTTGTTCTGTAAGTGACTGGGTGTCCTTTCCGCTGCCCCCACCCAGCTGAGTTCAGGACAGCTCTGAGCTGTGTAGACAGCAGCGAGAGCTGCAAAGCAAAGGGTGTCGGGGGGCGGGGGCAAACAGAAACAGCAGGGAATTGCCTGAGCTAATCAGCATTTCCTGAGCATCTCTGGATATGCTCCACTGCAAAGGAGCAAAATCTCTACCACAGCTGCTGGGCCGCAACAGGGGCTTAGATGGGCATTGCACGCCAGCCTCAGCTTCCTATGGCAGAGGCAAACAGGTACAGTGTTTCCGGCTGACTTCATGCCAAGGCAGCCCGGGCCCCACACATACCACAGGGAATGGCTGCTCACGCCTCGTTCATTGGGAAACCCTTTCCCCTGGACCTCAGATGACTGTGGTGCCATTCAATCCCTGGCCCTGCTGTTCCATGGCAAGGACACCAGAGGGCGCAAGTTGCCCCATCCAATCTCGGGGCAAGGGGGCTGCGCAGGAACCAGAGTCTGCAGAAAGGCTGGGTTGGGAGCTTTGGGAGCGAGGGACCATTTCCCTGTGTGTCTAGGCAGCACCCACGCCAGGAGCCAGGACCCGAGGGGCCCTTGGCGCTATAGGAGCATAGAGATTTGATGGTGATAATGACTGAAGTGCTCTCTTTGTGCTATAGGAGCCTCTTGGAAGAGCTGAATGTGTGACCAGGACTTTCTCTCTGGCTGCAGCCTCCCGGAGCCGGGAATGGATCCTGGCCTCTCCGAGCCCCTTCTGAATGGCCAGAGAAAATTTGCCAGACTTTACAGGGCTGCACTGAGAGATGCAGACGAGTCAAGGAGAAAGCCAGTCTTTTGCTGGTGCTGGACCCAGGCCCTGCCCAACAGCGGCACTGGCGCATTATCCATGGGCAAAAACCTCTGCTCCTACCATGTACTGGTGCTTGTAACTGTCTCTCCAGGGAAGGCTGCTGAGACCTTGCCTTCCACTGGGGCACAGGGTCCAGAAGCCACGCAGGCTGTCAGGCACTGCTGGAGCCGAGCACACCTGGTGCCAACAGATTCTGAAAGTGAGGGCCCAAACCAGCTTCTCGTCTGACAGTGTGATGTTTAATGCTGCTGGGCCTTCACCGAACCCCGACCTGGCTGTCCCAGCAGCTGGGTGGTTTTCAGGAAGCCCCTCCCCTGCTTCGTTACTATTAAAACCATGTTCCCTCTTTCTAAGCTCCCCGTTAAGTTAGGAGTGTGAATGGCATAGCCATTTGTTTTGTGGTTTTCAAGTTCTTCAATAACTGGCCCAGCTGGTTGCTGGTGAGTGTTTTCTGCCACGTGGCTGTGAAAAGAGGGAGCTCATGTGGCAGCTCATTCTAACGTTCACTGATACGCAGCCATGGGGGAGGAGTCCTCATCTCTGGATCTGTCCCAGAACCTTGTCTGAAATGATCAGGGCTTCTCCTTCCCCTGCAATCCTTTGCCCTGAAAGTCTGCCCCAAGGAGCTGGATGTTCCAAAATCCGCTTTCACAGTTACGAGCTGTGAGGCAGCAGCCCATCCCACCAGCTTGGTGGTCACCCCTGGCATCGCTTGTGGGCATCTGGCAATTACTAACTACCTCTGGCCTTTGTTTCTCACTGGATGAGCACGGCTCCTTGAAGAGGCAGGCAAGACAGAAAAGGATGGACTCAGCATTCAACAATAGCTGTGGAGTTTGCTAGGGCTGAGCAGACAAGGAAGGTTTTGTTTCCTGGTGCCTGGCAAGAGCATGAGGGCCAGCCTCAGGGCAGACTGTTAGGAACCACGGCTTAACCCTACATCGTCTTGGAGTTCTGGATTTAGATTTCACCAGCCAAGTGTCAAGTGTGAACTCCTCAGGCACTAAAATAGCCTTAAAATGGAATCACAGTCTCCTTGGGCACTCCAATCGATCTTGTCACCTATCCTTAGTGATAGATGGTCCCTTACACCAAAAATCATCATAGTCAGGTTACTTCCAGTCCTAAAGGACCAGTCACTTATCCCAGATCACTTGCACTTTAGATCTTAAACCAAAGACAACCCTTGAGGCCAATCCTATAATAAACTATCTACAGATTTATTAACTAGGAAAAGGAAATAGTTATTTACCTGGTTAAAGCAGGAAAACACACACACACGTTACAGTTTTAAGTTTAAAAAATTAATAGAAGCTTCTATAATAAGTAAGTTTGGTATGTTCCTTAAGGCTAACCCAGCCAAGCACTAGGGATCTTTTGCTTATGCTTAGTAATCCTTGCCCCTCAAAGTCCAAGCCAGATAAACATAGGGCTTGGAGTTACAAGTTCAGCAGTTGGGAGGAATTCAGTTGCACATCTCTTCATTGTGTGTGGTGGAGGAGCAATCAACAAAGTCTTTTGTCCTCTGATGTCCCACAGTGGTTCATCTGGTGTTGATGGACCTTCTTTCCTTCGGGAGGAGAGAACACCACCCTGGGGCTTTACAGCGCTGCAAGATACAGCGCTGTAAAGCCTCAGTGTAAAGAGTGCCGCGCTCCCAGTGCTGCAAGCTACACCCGTAGAGGATGTGGTTTACGTGCAGCGCTGGGAGAGCTCTCTCCCAGCACTGGCGCTGCGACCACACTCGCACTTCAAAGCGCTGCCGATTTCAAGTGTAGCCATACCCTCGGTTAATGCTTCTCTCCTGTCTGGTGGTTTAGTTACAAAACAAACCCGTAAGTATTCACTTAGAACATGGGATAAGATAAGTCATATTAATGCAGGCAGAAAGTTACAAGCGTTTAAGAAGGTCTGAACACTAAGCACATTTATAACTCTGATACCTGCATTAACAATCCCAACACAGTGGGCAGCCAGCCTGGTTCCAGCTCTGCATTTGTCAGTGTTCACTTGGGACCCAGGGACCTGGGCATTAGCTGGCAGTTGGTCTGCCAGCATCACAAGGCCAATGCCCTCACCAGGGGGATAGGAACCATGTCACCCTGGCTGTAGGCTTCAAATACCTTTTAAAATGCCTCATTTCTCCAGGGAAGGCTTCAAGCCTCCACTGCCTCTGATTTCAAATGAGTTCAAAGCAGAGGAAGGAGGAGGATCACATTGTGCCTAAGGATTGGGAGGAGCATTCTGGGAACTCCTCACCTCGCTGGCTTTCGTGGTAGCTGACCTGGCTGCATGATGTCCTCCTCCCCCAGCAAACACATTGCCTGGTGGGGCCACAGCCCACACAGACATCAAGCCTCACTCATGGGCAGAGTGCCAGGAAAGGGGGTGAGTCAGGGCCATGCGCAGGCAGCTGGGAGGAGTTTTAGCCCACCCATGGGAATTTCCTGGCTTTGTCTGTCGCTGTTTACTGTACTTGCCCCCTCCCCCAGCCTTGTGAAATGGCAGAGAGGCATGTGAGTAACCCCTGTGTGACTTGGCTCCTGCCCAGCTCTTTCCCCACAGCCAGGTGGTGTCTTGTGTTCTGGGAAGTTGCAGGTCTATGTGCAAGCCGTGGGGCTGTGTGCACAGGGTATGGGCTGTGCCTGTCAACACAACTGCAAGCTTCCTGGTTTTGCAAACTTCACAAAAACAGCCGCCATTGCGCTGACACTGCGCACTGTCTTGGGGCAGCAAGGGCAAGGCACTGTTTGAATCAGCTGAGTAAAATGCAGAATCCTGTTAGTGCATTAACTCACTGGTGTGGAGAACATGAAGAGGGATGTGGAATTTACCCCTTCACAAAACACACGAACCGGGGTCACCCAATGAAATTCATAGCCAGTGCAGCAAGTTTAAAACAAACAAAGGAAGCACTGCTTCACAACCCAGGGAACTCTGCCAGAGGATGCTGTGAAGGCCAAAACTATAACTGAGTTCAAAAAAAGTTACACAAGTTCCTGGAGGATAGATCCATAAATTGCAATTAGCAAAGATGGTCAGGGACACAACCCCATGCTGTGGGTATCCCATACCCTCTGTCAGAAGCTGGAACTGGATGACAGGGGATGGCTCACTTGATAATTGTCCTGTTCTGTTCATTCCCTCTGAAGCACTTGGCCCTGGCCACTGGTGGAAGTCAGAATATTAGGCCAGATGGGCATCGGTCTCAGCTAGTATGGTCGGTCTTTCATACTTAGCTTATGCCAAGGCTCTTCTGACTCAGAGTATGGGAGAGGCAGACCATGGCAGACTCATCACTAGCTGGGAGAAGTTAAATGGGTTCACCTTCTGTGCAACACCCCGATTTCCAGAACAGCTGTAGCCCAAATCGAGCGACCCAGTAAATGACCAGTGCTGTGGGACAGGTCAGGTTCCTAGTGAGATGCTGCAAGAAAGAACATGAATGTTGAAGCTAGTGCCTGCTCCGGCCAAGGACATGTACTCCTGGCAAGTTTGTCTACACTGTCAAGTTTTGTTGACAAAACTTGTATCAATGCCCAAAAATCGCCAAAGGGCGTTTGCACTTGCTCCCTCTGTTGACAGATCATGTCCACTCTGGGGACGCCATCATGGACAAGGTGAACAATGCACCAGGTGGGGGTATGTATCCCACAGTGCAGTGTTGTGGGAAGGAAGTGCTGATCGCTACCCATTTGGGATTCTCTCTCAGTTCTCCCACAGCCCCCTCAGCTGCCAGGAGCAGCATCATGAGCAGCTCTGTGAGCTCTTCCTGCTGAGGAACAGCAAAGCAGCAACGCAGTCTGTCCCCGTCCCGCTGCAGCAGCAGTCTGCCAGCCGCTGTGTTCCCAGTGCCTGGCAGAACGGGAGCAGGCCAGTGATTTGTTCTTTGTTTGTTCCCAAAGGGAGCAGCACACAGATACTTCCCAGAGCTTTAAGAGGGGAGGGCGCCTGCCTGCAGGGCAGAAGAGATCAAAACTCTGAGCAGAACAATCAGGGCAGGCATTGTGGGATACTGGCAGCAGCAGTAGTGTCTACATTGGCTTCTTGTCGACAATAAAGGGAGGGGTAAAGACAAAAGCCTGTTGTGGGGGGTGGAAGTTTTTTGTTGCCAAAACGGGGTGTTTTTCACGTCAAAAGTCCCAGTGTAGTGCACACCCAGTGCAGCGTGTAAATGGTGCAGCGTGTACGCTCTTGCTGTTTTGTCCCCTAAAGGCCATTTCTGGCAACAAAACTTCCCAGTGTAGACAAGCCCTCTGTCACGGAGTCCCCGGGCGATGCTCTGGAACTGCTCCGCCCAAAGCCAGGCAGGACTTTGGGGAGCCTCCTTTCCCTTGGAGCAGACTACCTTTAGATTAACTAGATCAACTGAAGGTGCAACTCTTCCAGGAGAGCCCAGGCCCAGCATCACAGGTTTTGTTGGTTTAAAAAACCCACAAAGTTGTATTTGAAGCTTTCTGAACCTTGCCATGGAAGCTGTGTGTGTGCAGAGACTTCCTGAGACTGGACTCAAAAGGTAAAGTCCAGACAAGGGCCCCGCATCCAGTGATGCTGATTTATGAGAGACCCTTTCAAAGAGCCACAGAAAAGCTTAGAATAAATCAGGTTCTTCCATCACAGTCCAAGGACGTACAGATGGGTGCAGAGTTTAGGGGAAGGGGAAAAACAAATAGGGATTTTAAAAAAACCATACAAGTCATCTAGATTCCTTGTGGGCAGCACAGCAGAAGTTCCTGTATGAAAGGAAACAAATGTCGCCAGGGTAGGGGGCTAGATCTCACCTTAGAGGGGCGGCTCCAGGCCCCAGCAGGCCAAGCGCATGTTGGGGTCGGCAAGCCGCGGGGCGCGCTCTGCCAGTTGCCACGGGGGGCGCGCTCTGCCGGTGCCACACAGGTTGCCTTCGGCAGCTTGCCTTCAGAGGGTCCGCTGGTCCCACAGCTTCAGGGACCTCCTGCAGGCAACCTGCCGGAGGCAGCCTGCCTACCGTGCTTGAGGTGGCGAAAGTCCTAGAGCAGCCCCTGGCCTTGGACAATTCTACACAGGCAGGAGAACATTTTCAAGTAACTTAGGAGACTAAATCCCATAGGGGAGGCTCTGAAGTGCCCACATCCTTTTTGAAAATGGGACTTAGGTTCCTAAGTCACTTCAGCATTTTTGAAAAATTCCCCCCTGCACTTTTTGTGCTAAATAAGGTTTCCTAAAGAGGCAGTGGCAGCAAGCCCTAGGAGCCAGACTTCCACACCTCAGTCTCTTCCTCTGCTGGGGAAGGGCACACTGGGTTCATGACACAGGAGAGGAAAGAAATAGGTCACCGTCCTCATTTGAGAGTACCACAGAGCAGCTTCTGTTCCAAAGTGGCAGCTGTGGGCTGTTGACTGTATCGGAACAGGAGGGCACTGGAATGTGAGGGAGGTTTTTTTTCTGCTGTCACTGTTGCTTCACACAGCACCTCTATGAGCTCAGTACCCAGATAAGTAGTGTTCTCCCTGTTCTGCAAACTGAGAAACGTAGGCAGAAAGTTGACATGAATTGCAGAGCTGGGAGTAGATTTAGGGCTTCCTCACTGAACTCTGTGTATTCGTCCCTCTTAGCGAGGCAGAAAGCTCGGAGGACTCTGTGCCTTACTGTTGTGTTCAAAATGCCTTGAGCTCTGTTTTTCTGGCCTGAGCCAATGCCCGTTGGAGCTGACAGGAGTCTTTGTTGGGGTGGGTGGATCAAAACAGGTTCTGGGTTCCAAAGACCAGTTTGAACTCTCACCTTCAAATATATCCCTAAGCTGTCCCCCATTCACAGAGGTCTCTCAAAATGTCACTGGGGCAAGATGGGAAGGAACTATCTATCTGGTGACCTGACTCTCCATCCTGGGTTCTTGCCCTGCTTTGAGTGAAAGTAATCATTTGAGTTGTAATGTTTCTGGATTTAGAATATTTATACAGATCCTTCTTTTGTTAAGGAAAGTGGAATCTGAGCACAGCCTCGGTGAGTCTAGTGCTGAAAAGAAACTCATGAAGAGGTTACAGGGCAATTGTGAGTATCTTTTCCAGCCTCCTAGCTGACTGTGTGCAGGGCTATAGGAGCTAGGGGTTGGGCTTGTCCTATCTCGGTGCTTTCAGAAAATTTTACCCACTGCGCACTCCGAAGTGACTTGAAAACAGGATGTAGCTTCTCCAAGTAACTCGGGTGATTTTGAAAATGTTATCGTGTGCTAGTGCCAGCATGTTCCACTCATCCCAGGCAACGTCCCTTTTTGTTCTGGTTTTTGGTTTTTTTCCCTTCCTAAGCAAAATATTTTTTCACTCTTTTCCATCTGGAAGGCTCTCCTAGTCCAATGGGCCTTTATTTTCCTCCCCAAACCAGTTACCTCTTTCAAATGTTGGCTGGCGTTATGCGACCACGCACACAGTTGTTTTTGTGTGTATATGCAGAGCAAATTTTGCAATTACTTTCAAACGTTTCTAGATATACATTTATTTTCATATGCTTATAAATAGAAATAACACTGTGGAGGTGACAGGGTGAATGTGCAGGGCCAGGAATCTGGGAGGGGGCCAGGGTTGACTCATTTAAATCACCAATTTTATTTGGCAGGCTGGAAACCTAGATTTAAATCACCAATTTTAACTGTGTGTTGCATTTGAACTTAACTTTTCTTTAGAAAAATAACTAATTCTTATTGGTTGGTAACCATTAAAACATGTTACTTTACAACTAAACATAACCTTTCCACTTAGTTTTTCTTTTTGGTAGCCCAGAGATTACGTCATATCCATACACATTTATTTAAACAACTATATTGTTTAATTTACATTTTTTCAGATTCTTAACATAATAAAAAATACAAAAGTTATAAAATGGTAACTGCATTTCATATTTACTAGTTGATGATAATGAAGTTTTTATTTATGATCTCTTTCACTCTCTATTTGGATGAAAATTCAACTTTGCACAAAAACAGCATTTTAAAGTGTGTTTTATTAAACAAAATTATCATAAATGTGCTGGATACCCCAGAAGAAAGTTTATCAAAACATACTTTGCATTTAAAACTAACTGGTATATTAAACAAAGGAAATACCATCTGTAACTAGTGAATTGAACGGATTGTTTCTGGTCCCCATGCCCTTCACTATTTTAGAACTAGTAGATCTCATCTCAAACCTAGTTTTTATTCATAGTCCGGAAGAGGAGAACAAGCCTTCCTGCTTTTTCAACTCCCAAATGGTTTCTTTACTATGAAAAAGCTAGTCACTGAAGTGAATTAGATGGATAAACTGAATGAAGGAAATATTCCCTCAGCACCTGCAGAAGCGGCTACTGCTGTTAAAAGCTGGTTTAGCTCTTTAGCAAACTCAGGTTCCAGGTGCTGTGCTGCCCTGCATTGGAAGGGTGGAGGTCGTTAGGGGAGGCTGGAGGAGGAAGAGAGTGGGCAGGAGTATCCAGAGAATGACACGGGTGAGAAGCAGTCTCCCTGTAGGAGAGCTATAAGGACACTGAGAGAGGCTGGGAAAGACTATACCATCCACTATCCTATATCCGCCCAGGTATAAGAACACACAAATGCAGGCACACAGTTCCTGTGGACTTGCAAAAGTCTGCTGGACGAGAGCCCTGCGTTTGGTGAACTCCACACATCTCAGCAAGGCTCCCCTTCCCTGGGCCTTATCTTCCAGCCCCATTGTCACTTTGGTGCTCATTCAAAACACTAGTAAACTGCAACAAAAAGACATGTTTAAAAAAGAATGAAGGGGAGAGGTGTTCCACGGGTGTCGAGCTCCCCCAAAACGAGATTACGTTTTCGTTAGGAAGCCCAAACGTACGGATATCTGTAGCAGTAGATCCATAATTATTCATTTCCAGAGTTCTCCCTCGTCCTTATTCCCTTGCCCCGCTTATACCCCCCTCAGACTTAGTGTTTTCTCCTTGCATTCTCAGAAATACTCACAAGCCAATAATAACAAATTTGTAGCAGATTACAAATTCCATGTCTTATTCAGGGGATCCAAATCATGAAGATGAGGCTGAATGGGGAGTGGTGGGGGAATGGGCACTTCTGGGTGCTAATTTCTTACTCTCTTATAGCTCAACGCCTGGACCTGGTCTCAAGGTTTGTTAAAGAAAACAAGGGCAAAATCATTTAATTTGAGAAGCAGCAAGACTTTCAGCTGTGCATTTGAGACCTGGACAAGACGTTCTATGCAGGGCAGTTGGACATACTGGAAGACTGGGAAGCACTTTACCTGCCAAAGCCTGTGAAGATGGAGGTTCTTGGCATCGTGGATGACGTGCCATGTCTGGCCACTGGACAACAGCTGGTTATCCTTGCTGCAGACAACGGCAGCGTTCATGCATACGAAGAGGAGTTGTTGCACAGAGTTGGCAAGACCTTACAGGAGTTTTTAATAGAACGGCTACGGCTCTTCGGAGAGGACATCTATCCATGTGCAAAGGACCTGGAGCCTCAGGTAAGTCATCAGCATAGTTGTCTCTGGGAGATGCTGGCAGCTCCAGGTGCCATTGAGGGAGAGATGTGGTCAGAGCACAGGAGTGGAAGACAGAGATGTTTCACGCTAGCTCCTGCTCTGGCCTTGCACGAGTCACCCAACCTTTCTGCTTCAGGTGCTTACCTGTTGACGGGGGATAGCAGGCCCTGCTCACCTACTTCCTGAGGGGTTGTGACCATTGCTTAGTTAATGTTTGTAACCAAAAAGGGCTAAGAACACTTCTACAGGGGATGCTGGAGGACTGGGAGGGGATGCCCCCAGCGCAGGAATCCCTAAGAGAAGAAATGTTGAAATCCTCTCCTTTCAGCTCACTAACAGCCATGCTTGTTCTTCTTGCAGGGTGAAGAGGAGTGGGTGACGTACCCAGAGATCAAGCAAGTCAGGCAGAGCACCAGAGACTTCATCAAGAGTAAAGAAGAGGCGTTTGGGAAGCACCTGGATTTCCTTAGCAGTCTGTGATATTTCTAGCCTTGTAGACCATTCTTGGGGTGAAATGTGGAACCCACTGTTAAGATGAGTTCCTGTCTGCATCCTGTAGAACTTGCCATACCGGTATTGCCCTGGCCTCTTCTTTTGTCATTCAGTGTTGAACGCATTCTAAAACAATATGCATTTCCTCACCTTTTGGGGGCGAAGCCAGACTTTTAGGCACCTGCTCCCCTACTTGGTGTAAACATCGCTTGTGCCAATCAGAAACGAACACACACAGGTTTTGGGCCCCGTCCCCTATGACACTTCTATGATGTCATAGTGGGTACTTTAGGTCGCCCTGCCATGTGCAGGCAGGGAGAGGAGAAAGAAAAACAAATCCTGAGTATCCTGTGTACCCCGTAACCGAGCCTGATCACCTCGAAGCCTCTCTCTCAGCTCACGTGTTTCAAACAGAGTCTCTACGTTTGCCAGTCGTTATGCGTTGGTTTGTATTTGTAAGTATCAGTTATTACTAAATGCTGCATCTTTGTTTATAAATATTGTTAGTAGATATTTTAGTCATTGTGTGTTTTAAGTTTATTAATCCTATTAGCTAATCATACACTGCTCCCTTACCCCTTGTAACTATCCCCAATAAAACTTTAAATTGATTAATTTTAGTTGTGTGTGTGTCTGCAGTTTGCATCGTGACCCATACTCTCCTTGCATCTCTTACCTATATAGTCTGTTGCCACATGCAGCCTGGTAAATAACAGCCTGCATTTTCTTTTGCCCCTGCAAGTACGTGGCAATCTACATGGCGTCACCTGGATTTCCTTAGCAGTCTGTGATATTTCTAGCCTTGTAGACCATTCTTGGGGCGAAATGTGAAACCCACCTGATACGGCCCAGCAGCAGAGAGGGGAGAGAACCTGAGGGAATTGTTTTTGTAGGGAGAATATCTTGGGTCTCCTGCTCATGGCAAGTTTATGTCTTATTATAGCAAACAATGTTGCTGGTTTTCCTGGGCCTGCCATGGTTTGGCCATCTGTGATTTGCAGGACTTAGGTTTTCCATCATCAGCCCTGAGCCTCCATTTCTTGTGTGTCTCTCCCTCCAATCCTCGTTTCTGAGTCCTGAGTCATCATTGCCTTAGAAGACTTCCTTTTCTGAGCATCATTTCCATTCAAGATTTACTAGCAAGGTGGCTGAGCTCAGTTTGTGTGTGATGTTTGTATATTGCAAACGAAGAAATGTGTGGAGTATTATATACTCATGGAATCTAGAGCCACGCACATTATTGTGATGGGGCTAGGAATACCACCCTGTGCCAACAGACACCCTAACACGATCTGGACTTTTATTGCCACCATGGAAGACCTCTGTATTGCTATAAACCTTTTGTTCTGATTACTGTTTGAACCCCTGGGCCTGACTGATGGCCAGATCTACCCCTTTGCCTAAGCTGGGAGAGATTGTCTCCCTACTCACTTTCTCTATGTGGGGATGGGGAAGAAGGGGTCGGTAAACTCCACAGTCAGTACAGGTCACTTGAGCTGAATTCTCTCTACTTGCATTCTGAGATGCTGCTCCCTCTCGACAAGTGGTAAATATTCGGAACCAGCAAAGGCTGAAGGTGCCAAAGATAGTCCTAGAAGGTAGAGATAAAAATCCCCACTGCTCGAGGTGTGATGTTCTCTGTGATGCCCACATCGCAGACACGTAAATTATCATCATTCTTTGTGTAACCCTTCTGCCCCTCTGAGTTGGCAGCAACAAGGGCTGGATAAGTATCCAGGGGTTTCGTTTTAATAACACCATGCATAACCGGCTCGACCCCCTCACCCAGTGACCTGGGACACTTACATACCACACCCTCCTGGGCGCCTCTAGGAGGCAATACTTCCCCTCTCGCAAGTACGGAGTCTGAGTGTAGCAAAATCCTTTTAATAAAGGAAGGAAACAATGTGGCATCCCATTGGAGAAACACCACAAACAGGATTATAACACAAACCATAAACAAAAACCACCTCCAAGTACATTTGGCAATGTCCTTTTCCCCTTAGGGTCTTAAGTCCAATCACCCCAAAGTCCAAAAACCCAAAAGTCTCTGGTCAGTACCACCCCAGAATTCAAGAGTTTATCTGCAGAGTTTTACACACACACCCCAAGCCTGGGTGGACATGGGCAGAGGGGGAGTCCACACAGGGTGTTAAGGGGCACCTTACATGGGCCAGGGCCAACTGCTCCGCCTCTCCGTGGAGTTCTGCTGCAGCCTTCACCACAACCCACTCCACCACACCAGCTGTGTCACTCCTCCAGCTGTCCGTGCAAACCACTTCACTCCACTCACTGTTCCACAGGCTGCTCCAACATACTGCAAACTGCTCTGCTCTGCCAGCTGCTTAACGATAGGTCATCAGGCTCCCCCACAGGTTAACACAGCACTCAGTGATTTCAGCTCTTAGTAGGGGAGCCCTGGTGCTGGTACACTATTGGCTCAACATAAATTCAGCTCAGTAGTCTCTAGGTGGACTCCTAATAGAATCAAAATTAGCTCTACTCTTTAACATTGGAGAGAGAAGGATGTGCAATTGGTGTTCCAGGTCCCCAAAAGGGGCCCATACTATCAAGTACACACACCAGCCCCCAACCTCTCTCACTTGATGGGGTTTTGGAACCCATGTCCCATGTTTAGCAAGTTCCACCCAACTGACGTTGAGTCATCTCTGTCACAAAGCAGTCCCACAGCTCCCCATTCACACAATCAGGGTGACAAACTTTTATTTTTCCTCCTGGCCCAATAACAAAGAAATTGGGGATCCCAGAGCTGTTAAAATAACCATCCCAGTCTGCTGTGGGCTTATGCTAAGTGGGGGGGTGGATGCCAATGCAAATCTTCCCACACTCTTTGAAATTCTTGCAATTCTTTCCACACTCCCTACAATTCACCACCAGATGTCAGGGTAGCACTCATCCTGACTTTGTTTCCGACAGCACCTTAAAGTGTGAGGTGCCTTCCAGCCATACGAGAAGGGACTTTTCCATCCCGAGCCCACAGTCGAAGGACTAACAGGCAAGTTACGGAAGGGGGGCGGCAAAAAAAGAATTCTGTACAAATCAACAAGATCTGCTATAGGCAGCACAGCAGAAGTGGACTCTGAAGAGAAATTTATAAATGGAGGAGGTCGGGGCCTCAGCTTGCTTCTGACACAGGCACTATGGGTGTGACATGCCCCAGTTCTGATGAGAAATGCAGTGCAGGCAAATGGAACAAAAGTAGCTTGTTTAGCTAGTGAGACTCTTCTGCTGAGATCTGCTCTGTCGCTGTAACTCTCAATTTTGCTTTGAGAAGTGGAGTCGATGGCTGGGAACCAGAGTCCTGAGGAGGATCAGTCGCTGAAGAACCTGCAGGAAGATGCCTGGGGATGGACTTGAACAAATGGTATGGTGTGTCTGTTTCTCTTACCCCTGCATGGGGTGGCTGAGTAGCTGTATTTCCCCAGCCCTAATGCCCGGTGGGACTTGCCACACAAACTGCTAGAAGCATATTCTCGAGTCACAGAGAGAACTCTGAAATCTCTTCTCATCGCTCAGTCTGTGGTGGCCAGACTGTTTGCTAGGCCTTTATTACCCACGGCCAGCGGTACAGGGTTGCCTCTTCCAGCAGCTGAGAGAGGACTTTATAGGGTTGTTTCCCACTGAGGGCTTGGCTACACTGGAGAGTTGCATCACTGGTGATGGGGTTACAGCACTGCAACTCACTCTGTGTCCACACTTGCAAAGCACAGCCAGCGCTGCAACTCCCTGGCTGCAGCACTGACTGTACACCTGGTCTGCTTGGGGTGTAGTGATTCCAGCGCTGGTGATGCAGCGCTGATCATCAAGTGTGGCCACCAAAAGCACTTTTATTGGCCTCCAGGGTATTAGGAGGTATCCCAGAATTCCTGTCCACAGCAAGCCGGAAGAATGGCTGAACTCCAAGCTCCCCGGAGCTACTTATCTAAAAAACAAACACAGCTGCTCTTTGCTCCAGCGAGCGAGCGGAGGCAGGGGAATTGCTTTGGAATGTTCACAGCTGTTTGCTTGAGGAGAGAGGGGAGGGGGGAAGTCCATGTTGAGCAGCTGCTTATGTGGTCTGAAGGCATTTAGGAGTGCATAATTTGCATTTAGTGAAATAAGAGAGGGGTGGGGAAGGGTCAAAACTTTAAATGATTGAAGGTAGGTGCTGTGTATCTTCCAGTCTTAGAACTTGCAAGGCAGGGAGCTGAGAACGTGTCAGCTCCAAAATCCCCTCTCTCTGTCTCCCCATGCTCCCTGTCACATCCACGCCACCCCCTTTTTGAAAACAGCACGTTGCAGCACTTGAACGCTGTAGCTGCTCATAATGCACCACTCCGAATAGCACGCAAATGCGGAAACTGCACGGCATACGAAGACAGCTGTAACTCCAGCCTGTACAAAGTGGATTGGTCTTTTCCTGCCGCAGGACTGTTGGGTTCCATCCTATCTGGGAAGGAGTGGTGGAATAGACAGGATTTCATGATGCTTGCTGGCTTAGTACTTGAGCTGCTTATTATATCACATGCTTTTTCACTAGATTCCACATTTACATGACATGGGGACATAGATAATGCAAGTAACTGGTTTGGATAAGCAGGCGACTGTCCTGTGTGTTATACCAATCGGGACAAGTCCTTGTTTCAGAGGTGGAGTTCTCAGCAATAGAGATGTGACGACTGGGAATGTTCTTATGTTTTGCTCGAATACTGTGTTGGTGCCTCAGTGTCCCTAGGCAGTTCTTAAGTATCTGGCAGAGCAAAAGGCCAGTGCATCTAAATGCCTGACCCTGTCTCTAGCAACTGTAGCCTGGGCCCCTCCTCTGCAAAGGTGCCAACTGAAGGTGCTGGAAACAAAAGAGGTCAGGTGACCTCCTGCCCGGGAAAGGGCTGAGCAGAGAGGAGGGCTGGAGGGGTTGTTTAGTCTGAGCTGGCTGAGGGCAACGTGGGGTCTGGCTCACTGCCCCCCAGAATGGACCCGGCCAGGGGTCCGGTTCGCTGATTCTACAAGCTCTGATTTAGACCTCCTTCTTCATGAATAACCTCTGTTTTACTGGCTGGACGGAGATCGTCATTGCTGACTGCAACGTGGGGGTGCAGGACCCTGTGGCTTCCCCAGGACCCCGTCTGGGTGGGCTCGCTGTGGGAAGCACACGGAGGGGCAGAGGATGCTGAATGCTCCAAGGAGAGACCCAGGAGGTGAAGCCATGTGAGCTTCTTGCCCTGAACAAGTCTGCTCCAAAGGAGAGGAGGCTCCCCAAAGTCCTGACTGGCTTAGTGGGGAGCAGTTCCAGGGCACCGCCCGGGGACTCCGTGACAGGAGTTCCCCTGGTTTCCATCAGTACATGTGTTGTGCCCCTGATTCCACCCATGAGTGACATTCACTACATCTCTCCCCTCACTTGCGTGCACACTCTGTAGGCACAGGTCTGCCACCGAGGTGCCTGCCATTGGTGTAGCCCTGGCAAACCCATGTCCCTCCCTAGCTACCAGGTGATGCATTCACTGTATGTGGGATCTCTGGCCGTTAGGCTTCCTGCTGCAGATGGGCCCAGCTCTGAAACGGGGGATGATGCAGCAGGTGCAGAGAATAAAGACAGTGTGAGAACTTGATAAACTAATGCTTAGTTTCTGTATCGCTCTGCATGGAGGGAAGGACAAGCAGTGCTAGTATGACTAATGCCGCTGTAAATCAAAACGTATTCAGGTTTTTCATATGTTTTATTTTTTTAATTGTTTTAAACAGTTTTAAGTCTGCCCCAATTTTCATACAAAAATGTAATTCAAGCCCTGGTAGTTCCTATGAGAAACATGCAGGGTGAGCTAGTGGGAAGGGTCTCTTTTAGTGGCAGCAGGACATGGCTGGTGTTTTGGCCGCTTTGGCTTTGGTTAGGTGGTTTTACACAAAATTGTACGTGACAAATTATAAAAGAAAAAATACAAAATAAAACTGTATCTTTTTGCCCTAGTGACAGCCACCTCCTCCTGCAGCTTAAAATCTGTGCTGTGTTAAAGACAACTCCTGTGTCAATCTCCTGTCTTTTACCGTCATTCCCCATAAGGGCCCCCAAAAGGTTAATCCGGCCCTGATTAGGAAGTGGATATGAGGCATGTTGGTGTTTGGCAGGGGGTCATAGAAATATGCGGCAGGAAGGGACGTTGAAAAGTCTTCAAGTGCAGCCCCCTGCACTGAGGCAGAACCAGAGGAGTTTGTCCAACCTGTTCTTAACAACCTCCAATCACAGGGATTCCCCAGGGTTTAACTCCCCTTAGCTGTAGAAAGTTTGTCCTAATATCTAACCCAAATCTCCCCTTGCATGGGGAACAATTGATCACGTCCTTTTTATAACAGCACTTATAGTATTTGAAGACTATCTGTTCCCCCCCTTCCTGCTCTTCTTTTCTCAGGCCTAAACAGGCCCAGTTTTGTAACCCTTTCTCACAGGCTTTCTAAGAGTACTTCCTGTTTTGTAATAGTGCCTGTGATTGTTCCTTCCTGAGTGTAGTACTTTGCACTTGTCATTATTGAATTTCATCTTGATTTCAGACCAATTCTCTAATCTTGCAAGGTCATTTTGAATTCCAGTCCTGTCCTCCAAAGTATTTGCAACCCTCCCAGCTCGGTGTCATCTGCAAATTATATAAGGGTACTCTCTGCACCAGGAGTCATCAATTAGTTTTTGTCAAGGTCCAAATTTCTTGGTCAAGTTATAGTCATGGTCCAGACTCCAGAGAAAATAATACAAAATAATAAAAATAATGATAATAAATACATGAAAAGATTTCTCTGTCTGTTCAAAAGTGTCTCGTGGTCTGGATTTGGCCCGTGTCCTGCCTATTGCCTACCCCTCTTCCGCACCATTATCCCAGTCATCAATTAAAATGTTTCATAGTACCAGACCCAGGAAAGATCCCAGTGGGCCCCCACTAGCTCGGCCCCCCCAGGCTGACAACCAAACATTGATAATGACTCTGAGTATGATCTTTCAACCAGTTATGTACCCACCTGATAGCAATTTATTCTAGACTATATTTCTCTGGTTTGCTGATAAGAATGTCACGTGGGACTGTGTCAAAAGCCTTACTAAAATCAAGATCTATCATATCTACCACTTTCCTTCATCCACTAGGCTAGTAACCTGTCAAAGAGGGAAATTAAGTTGATTTGTCATGGTCCATGGATGGAGCCTGATCCCCCACATTTGCGGGGGCTGGGCATGCCTAGACTGTGGACACCCCCCCAGACTCAGTGTACTCCCCCGAGGCCCCACCCATGCTCCATCTCTGTTCTACCCAAACCATGCTCCAGCTTGTCCCCCTCCACCAAGGCTCCCCCCCCTGCTACTCGCACTTTTCTGCCTCCTGCCCTGCAGTCCCCACTGCTCATGCCTTTTTGCCCTCTCCCAAGCTGCTGTGAAGCTGGGAGGGGGGGGGTGCATGGCCTCTACTGCAGTACCTGGCAGAAGCCATGGGGCAGGGGCACATGGCCCCGGATGCAGCCCACGCCCCCCCCCCCACCACTGCAAGTAGGGTGACCAGACAGCAAATGTGAAAAATCAGGACAGTGGGTCTAGGGGGATGGGGGGGGGGTGTAATAGGAGCCTATATAAGAAAAAGACCCAAAAATCAGGACCGTCCCTATAAAATCAGGACATCTGGTCACCCTAACTGCAAGCTGTGGGGCAGGGATGCATGGCCCCAGCTCCAGCCCCCGCTGCAAGCTAGGGCTGGAACCTGGACTTCTATCATATCCCCCTGTTGTTGTTTCTTTTCCAGGTGAACAGTCCTGGTCTCATTAATCTCTCATCATACAGAAGCTGTTCCATACCCCTCATCATTTTTGTTGTCCTTTTCTGTATCTTTTTCAATTCCAATATATCTTTTTTGAGATGGGGCGACCAGATCTACCTACAATATACAAGATGCAGAGATACCATGGATTTATATAGAGGCAATATGCTATTTTCTGTCTTATTATCTATCCCTTTCCTAATGATTCCCAACAGTCTGTTCACTTTTTTGTTCCTTGGTCAGGAACAAGTCTAAAGTGGTTGTCCCTGGTTACTGTCCCCTCTTTCTAAAACAAAAAGCTGTGCTCAGGACATTCCAAGAACTTACTGGACATTTTGTGTTCTGAGAACGGGACCAGGTGGCTGTGCCTGGAGTGGCGAGGGGACTAGCAGCACAGTAGTGCATGCAGGAGACCAGGTGGTAGGGCGAGATGGAATCGATAGGACCTCTCTGCACACACTGTATTAGTGTCAGATACATCCATCATTTCCTGCTGTTACTTTAGCGTGTGAGTGATGGCTGGAGAAGCCATGGGGACGTTATGGGATCATGACTGGGAGGGGAGATGGGCTGGTGGGTCACCAATGGGAGGGGCATGCGTCCACCACAATCCTGTTCCAGAGTCCATCTTTGCTTTTTTACCAGATGCTGCATGTGATATTCTTCCTTGGACGAATACATAACACTCCCATAGAGCCCAGAGAGTTTCTCCCTGAGCCTTATCAAGATACATTCAAACATCTCTACCCAGCCCCATTTGAGCAGTGTACAACGCACCTTCCCACCAAAACACCTTACTCCATCCTTCTTGATTACGTATGTATTCTCTGTGTGTATCCTGTGTTTGTGCTACTCCCTGAGATACAGGGCCAGAGCCTCAGCTGGTGTCATTAGCACAGTTCCATTGAAATCAGTGACGAAGATGGAGAATGGATAATTAAAGAATAGCCTGACCCCAAGCAGAAATTGTCTTCTCACCTCTAGCAGCGCATGGCTGCTTGGATGCTGAAGGAGAAGTGTTACTATATAGGAATGTGATTCCTAGCTAATGTAACAGGGGTTCTCATTATCGATATCATTGACTCCTATTAACCTCCTGGCCTCAGTGAGATCTTGTGGCAGTAAGTTCCACAGGCTAATTATATGATGAGTAAAGGTTTCCTTTTGTCAGTTTGCTTTTTACTGCTTTTCATGCCATTGTCATCACCATCTGCCATTGTTACCTAGTCCCCTGTCTGGGTTAGGTCCCTCGGAATCTCTTCAGTCTTCAATAACTGAAAGGTTCTGGCTCCTCTGAAAGTGCTGCCCTCTCATTGCTCACCCCCTTTTCTGGATCAGTCAGTATAACAAACAGCACCAACACTACTTTTGAATCCAGGGCCCTGCTGATGGCGTGAAAGTTGATTTATTCCTACTGCTTTACAGAACTACTGACTGTGGCATGTAACTTAGCACTTAAATCAGCTTCTGTACCAGATGACTGGAGGATAACTAATGTGACACCATTTTTTTAAAAAGGCTCCAGAGGTGATCCCGGCATTACAGGCCATAAGCCTAAGTCCGGTACCAGGCAAATTGAGGGCTTGTCTTCACTAACCTTGCTAAATCAGCACTGCTGCCATCAGTGCAGTGGCACCAATTTAGCAAGTCTGGCGAAGACGCGCTAAGTGGATTGGAGAGCACGCTCCCTTTGACTGCTGTACCCCATCTCAGCAAGAGGTGGAAGTGACGTCGTCTTAAGCTGCTAAACTTAGGTAACTTAACTAGTGTAATTTACATTGA
This sequence comes from Chelonoidis abingdonii, assembly GCF_003597395.2. Classification (NCBI taxonomy): domain Eukaryota; kingdom Metazoa; phylum Chordata; order Testudines; family Testudinidae; genus Chelonoidis; species Chelonoidis abingdonii. The sequence goes on from NC_133781.1 coordinate 32,262,998, forward strand.
CTTTCAGTGGCAGTGTAGACCAGCCCTGAGACTACTGTAAAGAACAGAATTATCAGACACATAGATGAACACGATATGTGAGGGAAGAGTCAATGTTGTTTTTTTTTGTAAAGGGAAATCGGGCCTCACTAATCTACTAGAATTATTTGAGGGGGTCAACAAGCATGTGGACAAGGGTGATCCAGTGGATACAGTGTACTTAGATTTTCAGAAAGCCTTTGACAAGGTTGCCCACCAAAGGCTCCTAAGCAAAGTAAGCTGTCATGGAATAAGAGCGAAGGTCCTTTTATGGATCAGTAACTGGTTAAATTTTAGGAAACAAAGAGTAGGAATAAATGGTCAGTTTTCAGGATGGAGAGTGGTAAATAGGGATATTCCCTAGGGGTCTGTACTGGGACTAGTGCCGTTCAACGTATTCATAAATGATCCAGAAAAAGGGTTAAACAGTGAGGTTGCAAAATTGCAGATGATACAAAACTACTCAAGATAGTTAAGTCCAAAGCTGATTGCAAAGAGTTACAAAGGGATCTCATAAAACTGGGTGACTGGGCAACAAAATGGCAGATGAAATTCAATGTTGATAAATGCAAAGTAATGCACATTGGAAAACACCATCCTAACTATACATATAAAAGGATGGGGGCAATATTAGCTGTTTCCACTCAAGAAAGATCTTGGAGTTATTGTGGATAGTTCTCTGAAAAATCCACTCAGTGCGCAGCGGCAGTCAAAAATGCTAACAGGATGTTAGGAATCATTAAAAAGGGGATAAAGAATAAGACAGAGACTATCTTATTGCCCTTATATAAATCCATGGTACGCCCACATCTCGAATACTGCGTACAGATGTGGTCTCTTCAGCTCAAAACAGATATTCTAGCACTAGAAAAGGTTCAGAAAAGGGCAACTATAAGAACTAGGGGTCACCAAATGAAATTAATGGGCAGTAGGTTTAAAACAAATAGAAGAAAGTTCTTCACGCAGCGCACAGTCAACTGTAGAATTCCTTGCCTGAGGAGGTTGTGAAAGCTATAACCTATAACAGGGTTTAAAAGAGAACTGGATAAATTCATGGTGGTGAAGTCCATTAATGGCTATTAGCCAGGATGGATAAGGAAGGGTGTCCCTGTCCTCTGTTTGTCAGAGGGTGGAGACGGATGGCAGGAGAGAGATCTCTTGATCATTACCTGTTAGGTTCACTCCCTCTGGGGCACCTGGCATTGGCCACTGTCGGTAGACAGATACTGGGCTAGATGGACCTTTGGTGTGACCCAGTGTGGCCGTTCTTATGGTGTCCTTAGCCTCTGTTTGCCAGAAGCTGGGAATGGGCGACAGGGGATGGATCACTTGGTGATTCCCTGTTCTGTTCATTCCCTCTGGGGCACCTTGCATTGGCCACTGTCATGATATAGACATGACACTTATGTTCTTAGGTTTCTGTTTTGTAGCCAATCTGTGCCCCAAGACAGCACTTCCCCTCTCGCCCCTATGACTACATTGTGTCTTTAAATGGCTTCTATGAGGGACTTTGTCACAGACTCTTGAAGAGTTCCCATCGTTACAGTGACCAGCTGCGGTTTAACTACGCTGTGCCTGACACAGGCGCAACATTCTGGTTTTCAAGAGGTGCTAGTTTGTCCTGCTGCTCTGGGCATTTTCTTCTGAAGAATGATGTCATCCCTTGGGGAGTGGAACATGGATGCAGAGTCTTAGTGACTAATGATGTCCAGGTGACGGAAGTGAAACGTTTCACTACCATCCAGGAGCTAACAAGCTTCCTGCAGAGCTTTAATGTGCAACTGTGGAATCAATCACCGGAGGGACCTCATGCACTGAATGCCACTGAGTTCACCTTTTCAGCCTCAGTTATCACTTGCTGCTTCTACGATGATCCCCAGGGTGGTGCTGACCTCCAATGCTTCTATGGCGCTTCCCTCTCATGTAAGTGGTGCCATGAAAGATGCATCATGATCAAGTTGTCCTCTGTAAAAACATGGCACAAGGCTATGGCCTATGCAGTGCATCACGGGGTCACTGGCCCGGCCATCACCTTCCCTGAGGGGTTATGGAGCCAGGCCTTTCAGTTTAATGTTAAAGAACGAAAGTATCAGGAGAAGTCACCCTGTAAGAAGTGTCAGCAAATGTTTAGGAATGTGAACTTTTAGCCCCTGGCCCTTCCCATCGCCCCCACAAATGGGGACAAGTGGCAGTATGAGAACTGCGCTGAGGTGGAGTCCTTGAGCAAACTCATGCTAGGGACCAGAGTGGTGGAGGACGGGGTATGGTCAACAAGGACACCCCCTCTAAACTGTGAAGCCATAGAAAGGGACTTCACAGGTAAAATCGAGGCAAAAATTAAAGCAAATCTTATTCAGAAACTGCGGTCAAGACAGTTCATGGCCAAGCCATTACAGTTTTTCGATCCCCAGTGACTGAGTGTGGCAGTGGTGGCGGAGTCAGGCTGGCATTCTGTGCAGCTCAGGCATCTTCCTGATTGGGGGCTGTTACAGGGGTCACAGGCTGCTCTGGTTCTACTTCCTCCTCCAACACAGCCAGGACCGGCGCTAGGGGTTTGAGCACCATAGGCGCACGGCCATTTCGCCGCCCCGCGCGCTGGTACCCCGGCTCCGCAGTCCTGCCTGCAGACAGTCAGCTGCTCCAGTGGCTCCAGTGGAGCTGCCGCAGTCATGCCTGCGGGAGGTCCACCGCAGCCGCGTGAGCAGCCAACCGTCCGTAGGCATCACTGCGGCAGCTCCACCTGAGCCACCTGCTGCCCTCTCCGGCAAAATGCCGCCCCCTAATAATGCTGGCGCCCTAGGTGATTGCCTAAGCTGCCTAAATGCAAGCGCCGGCCCTGAACACAGCCCACAGCAGCAGAGCCTGCCCAGAGTGTATGTGCTATGGGGACACCCCCAGCCCTGCCCCTCCCGTATACTTGCTTGCAAGTGGTGTACAGGGTCTGTGTGCTGAAGGGAGCATGCCCCCCAGCATCTAACTGGATAAGGACTGGGGTAGAGGAGGGGACAGCTCGTGTGTCTCTGAAGCTGTTTGATTGGTAATTCAGCCTACGCCACCTCCTGACCCTCAAGGAGAAAAGAGAAACAAAGGGGACTTGCTAAGGCTTTGATGCAGCCCCTGGGTCCAAGCTCTCCACTCAGATCCCAGTTCCTAGCCTATCGCACCAACACTGGAGGCTGCACTAACTTTAGAGCCTGTTAGTGTTTGTGGGAGGCTCCATTTAGAACAAGTCCCTTCCTGCAATAGAGCTGCCATCTCGGGCCCCAGCTAGTCCATCCCCCAGGGACCAATACATGACTGCTTCTGATTGCACATTCCCTAGTGTTTCAGCCAGCCCTTCGCTTGGGGGGCGGCTGTTCCACAGCCTGACCCATCTCCCAACTTTTCCTTTTCTTGATATCATCTCCTTTCCCGGTGTTATTCTGCATGGGTCCCCTGGGAACAATTCCACTCCCTCCCAGCTGTTTGCACCCTTCAGACATTTAGCTGGTGATGGTGCTTCCCACCTAATCTAACACTCACAGCTCTGACCTGGCCAGCGGCACTCTCTGGGGATACCGTAGTTCACAGAGCCATTGGGGACACCTTTAGAGTTCAGAGATGGTCAGTGACAGACACCCAACTGTGAATTCCCCATTACCAGAAACTGTCATGAGCTGGAGTGAGACCTCTTCTCTTTCCACAAACTGCCCCTCAGGACGGCTGTGGAGTGTCCAAGCCCCACCTCCCTGGACAAGGATCACCAAGTATAGTACACCCTCACTATAACACCCTCACAATAGCAAACCTGGTCCCTGGATCCCACCTCCAGCCCTGCCTGGGGGGCAGAGAGCTCTGCCTTCCCTGGAGTTACAGCCGGGCAGATTGCTCCTCTGGCCCCAGCTGTGGTTCCAGGACCAGAGGAGCTCTCAGCTATGCTGCAGGGCTTGAGGTGTCAGCCCCTCCCAGCAGGGCTCTTTCCCTATAACAAGCTACAATGACCAAATGGCTTGGGATTCTCAGGGGTTCATTAGAGCAAGGGCATACTGTATGCTCCCACCTAAGACCAGACTCTTCCTCCTCACTTGGTGGCAGATGCTTCCCCTTACACAGAAATGGAGCTCTTGTGTGTCTGGCACCGTGGGACTACAGCCTGCTGTACTGGAAATGCAGGTAGTGGGCATGAAGGTGGCTTTACATTAGACTGTAAACGCTTCTGCTGTGGGACCTGTTCTTCCTAGCTGTTGGTACAGCACCTAGCACAGGGGGGCCCTTCAGTGCCAATGCAATGCAAACAGTACAAGTTTGGTCTATTGGATATGGGCTTGGAGTCCTGTGCAGATTGGCTGTTTTTGCTATATGTAAATAAACTCACCTGGTTTTACCTAACCTACCTGAAGTTTTGGGGCAGGGACCTGTGCATCTGGGAAGCCCCTCACACACCTTCTGGGGCATTATAACAACAGTTTTGTATACCGCTAAGAAGACTAAAGTGGCGAAAGACATGGCATTAAACCAGAGGGAGAAGCGAAGCACACTCTGCTCTTTAATAAACTGATAGCAATGTTGAATCATTAACAAACCCCTCCACAGAGCTCCTGCCTGCAGATGGGCTCCAGTGGGCAGGCCTATTACCGCCTAGCCTAGGAGCAGCATAGGGCCAGCAGTCAAAGCAGGAAAAGGTGGGGTGGGGCGCTCCATCAGCAAGGCTGCCAAGGACAGGGGAGTCATGGTAAACATGAGGCTGTGGTCTCTGCACATCCCAGCCCCCCAGCAGTACATTCCTCCTGCCCTAGGGGGCAAGCAGGCTGACTCACAGTCTGGAATGAATGAGAGAAAGTCTTGAATGCACAGTTTACTTTGCAATTCAAGGTACCAAAAGTCTGGGGCAGCTCCATTGCTACCACCAACCTGCTGGGAGCACACTCTGTCTTGCTGCTGCCCCCCTGCTCTCATTCTTAGATGGAGGGCTGATGAGACTGCTGCTCAGCTACCTCTCCCGCTCCTGGATCCTAGTCTTGGTCACAGAGTAGGTGTGAGCTGCCTGGAGTCAGAGTCAGCCCCCATCAGCTGGAAGAAAACACCAAAAGTAGACACAGCAAATTCAGCTGGGATCCTTGAGAGTGGAACGAAGCCATTGCAGCACGTCAGGCAGCCCCGTGCCATCACGGGCGCTGGTCTCCACCACAGTGATAGGCTGGTTAGCACAGGAAATGATATCTTGAATCCGGAACAGTGATTTCATCTCCACCAGGGACATGTAGCAGGGCAGGTCACTGGAATCACATTTGGGGAGGGAGGGAGAGAGAGAGATTGTGCTAAACCATCAGTGACCCAACTTAGAGCAACTGGAATTTCTGTTGAGCCGTCCCTGTGAGGGGCTGCACAGGGTGACTGGTCTTTTAGAGAGCATTAGGACCAATTTGCCCACAATTAAGGCTGGTCAGCCAGCCTTGGGGTTAACTGATTGCCCATGTGGTTGATTAGTCCTCAATTAGGGGTGCACCTGACTGTAATAAAATAGCCAGAACTCTGTAAGGAAGGGAACTCAGCAAGGTGATCTGGGGTGGGGTAGGGGGCTCCTGGACAAAGGAGACTCTAGGCAAGAAACAAGGGGAGCATTCCCAATAAAATCATGGGAAAATGGATGAGAGCCGAATCCCAGCTATGAGGAATAGACCTGGGTGAGATCTTTATGCTATGTTAGCCAAGGGACTGGTGAGAGTACTGCCCAGCTCTGGGAAGGCCTTAAGGTAGTATTCTATGTTAAGGGCAGAAGGACTGGTGAGACCAGTACTCCAGATCTGGAGAGGAGAGCTTGGGGGAGGGGTGCTGTGAACAAGGAATCTCCAACTGTGGAGCTAGGAGTTGGACCCAGGACCTGAGTGGAAGCTCTTTCCTTGTTTGGGATTTGTTCTGTTAATTAAAGGGATATTTTTCAGTGCAAGAATGTTTGGACTTAATTACAAAGACAGGTTGTGAAAACTGAAGCAGCACCTCTAGTGCTGCAGCTGGTCACTTTAGGATGACAGAGGGCCCTCAGCGGAACCAGATGAAATGGATAATCTGAAACAGGTAGAGCATTCTCCCCACCCCACCTGCCCTCTCAAGGATTTATCTGGCTGCTGCTGATGATATAGGCAAAAAGTGATTGCACCAGGAGTCCCAGATTTCCTTCCTTTGCCCTTCCCCATGGAAACTGATCACTTTCAGCCTGGAGGAATCCTTGCCTTACATCTTATTGAACAGGATCAGGACGGATGCCGAGGCAAGCTGCTCTGTGGAGAGGAGTGACAGGAGCTGGACGCAGGATGAAGAGATCTGGGTGGGGTTAGCCGCATCAATCATGAACTGGGAAGAAGCAGAGCGAAAGATCCAGGTGGGGAATTAATTAAAATGTAAGGCAGTCGGTTGGGAGATGCGGGTTACCCCACAGACCAGCTCCAGAATGGGGAGTGGGAGGAGATTAAAACACAAGGGAAATGAAGTGAACCCCTGTAAGTGAGAGGCCCTGGTGTAGAGTTCTAGGGCCTGGGGGCCCTTCCCTGGATTTGGAGCCTCACTCCACAGAACACTTAATGGTTATGTGGCCCCCCCACCAGCCTGCCTATAAACACACAGGGCCCCAGTTGCTCAGGAGTAGCACAGCTTGAGATGATGGAGTCACCCTGCTGTAAAACAGGTGAGAGAGATTAGAATCAAGCCCACAAGGTGATCCAGAGGGATCTCATGAGCCCTGAGTGATAAGTTGCAGGGAGAAGCTGAGGCATGAAAAATGGAAGGCCCGTGAAGAGTCTGGCCCTGAGGTGAGGCGTTCTCTCACTCCATGGCCATTTCCACTCATTCAAGGACTTTGGGCAGGAGGAGTAGGACCTGTGCTACTGTGGAAGGATTAGATTTTTCAATAAGTGTCAGTAAATGTTGATTTCACTGTACACACAAATGGGTAAAAAATTATTTCCATTGATAAGTCAAATTTACAGATAGGCAAAGTAAGAAAAGTGTTGCTTGAGAATGTGAGAGACTCAGAGAATTGTCTGACCCCCCCACCCCCATTTTCTCCAATTGTGAAAATTTAAGTCAATAAAAATTTGAAAAAAATGCTTAAAAATAAACAGTGATATCTGCTGAAATGATTTAAAAAAAATCTATTTCTGCCAGGCCTAATTATGTCTAAACACCAGTGATTTCCCCTAAGTGAGTATTACAATGCAAAGAACTTTACACAGTGACAGGAGGCAGCGTGGTCTGAGCATGGCCAGGACTCCTGGGTTCTATTTCATTCTGCCATTAACTTGCTGTGGGGTCTTAGGAAAATCACTTCCTCTCTCTCTGTGCCTCTGCCTGCCCAGCTGTACAATGGGATGTATCTCCCTCTCCCAAAGGGAGTTGTTATCATTACTCAGACATGATGGGTCAGTCAGCCCTCTACATGCAGTGCAAGGCAGTTCCAGTGTAGCCTGAGCCAACAGAATGTCAGGTTAGATGTTGGTGATGGGCCAGGAAAAGGTCACATTCAGAATCCAGACCCAAGGGATCTGCACTCACCAGGACAGAGCTGCAGTCTCCATAGTAACTAGGCCAGATAGGACCCATGCAGCCCCCCAGCTCCCGAATTGTGATCTTCTTCTGGATCAGAAGGTCAGTTAGATTTGTGCCCACCTGCAAGGTTAGATGACAACACCAGCCAGAGTCAGTCTCTGTAGAGACATTTGTGGTCCTCACAACCGAGTCCATCTCCTGTTAGTATATCACTGAGCTGCTGGTTAAAAAGGTGACCCTTTGGGGCCTGTCTTTGCTGTGAAAGAGCACTACGGCATGGGGGTAGGAGTGCTGCAAATGACACTGCCCTATTCATAAGGGAGAACCCTAAAAGGAAGAGGATTGGATTGGATTACTAAGGCTACAAGTAAATCAAAGAAGAGTGGCAGCTATGGGAAGAAACTTCCCAGCAGAAGTTCAGTCAGCAGTCCCCTGCAGGGGCCCCACCCACCATTCAGGGTTTAAGGGGTTGTCACACAGAGATGGGATTCCCTGGGACTGATCAAGTGGAGCAACATTGGCTGAACTGGTATCAGAAGGTTTCTGCTGATGTCTTCTGACACAGTGATGTATGCAGGTTCCTCCAAGACAGCATTTTGTTCTGTGTGGCCGCTAGCCAGGCTGAGTCTCCCTGGCTCTGTTAACACCTTACCAACACAAATGCAACAGAATCCTGGCCCCACTGCCTCATGTTGACCCACCCACCCAGAGAGCAGCAGCCTGGCCCCTCATAAAGTTGATGTACAACTAGCTGAGCGGTGCTGGACAGAAGTCCTGGAGTCTGGTCTCGACTGAGCACTCAGCCAGGGCTGCATTGGGTCAGCAAACAGCACCGAAGACCCTGACACTGTGAAATGCAGACAGGCCCAGCGAGCCAGAGCGCTGCCCGGTCATACCGTGGGCAGCGTGGGGGGAGGCTCCCCAAGCTCTCGGGACCCATCCTTGGAGCACAGCTGTGCAGGAAGCTGTTAAGGAGCAGGAGGGGAAGGAAGATCATCACCAGACACTGCTTTGCCAAGGGGCTGGAGCTCGGAGCGCTCCCCCCCCACCCCAGCTTGAGGGGGTTTCCATGTATACGGGGTTACGGTCTGGTTCAACGGCTCTCAGCCCCACCCTCCCAAGTGCTCCAGCACCTCCCCAGGAACCCCACGGTGCTGGCCAGAGACTAGAGCTGGACATCGCTGCCCCGTCTCGGGAACAGGCACCCCGGGAACACGCTGCCTCCGCACCCACCGGCACCCCCTGCCCAGCCCCCTCCCCCGCTCCGGGCACCCCCTGGGAACACGCCCCCCAGCACCCCCCGCCCCCAGACTCCCGCGGCCGAGGCAGGGTCTCCCCGGGCAGGGCCAGGATATTCTGCAGCCGCTTCACCAGCAGGGTCTTGCCCACGCCCGAAGCCCCGAGCAGCAGGTACATGGGGTAGCAGGGACCAGGCCCTCAGCGCCAGGCCATTGCCATGGAGATGCGCTGCCCCGCTTCCATTGGCCCATGCAGCAGAGGACGTGAGCGCTCACTGGTTGGTTATCCTGTCTCTCTGATCTCCCGGTATCCAACCACGACCCGTTCAGAGGAAGCCCCGCCCCTAGCGGAAGGCGGAAGCGGAAGTGAGGCCTGTGGCGATCTGAGGCCGAGTGGAGCCGGGTCGGTGGGTTTCGAGGGCACCATGGGCAGAGGCGGCGGCACCTTCGAGCGGCTCCTAGGTACTGGGGGTCACGGGGTGCGCGAGAGTCGGCACTTGACCTTTGACCCCGGGGGATTGGCCCCCGCAGGCTCTGGGGCCCGGGAGCCAGGGCAGCGCTCGGGGCTGGGTCTTTGCGGCCCGGGGGGCTGGGTTCGGAGTCCGGCTGGGGCCGCGAGGGAGTCGGGCCTGGGTCACTCCGAGCCTCCGGCCATCGGCGGGCCAGGGGCAGACCCGAGCCCCTGCGGGGCTTAGCTGGGGGTGAATTACACCCCCCTCCCGTCTCCCCCATCTCGGAGGCCTGGCCCGGCCTCTCCCTGTGAGAGGCGCCAAGTGCCTGCCCCGAGAGCACAGCGCAAAACAAGCTCTCTAGCCTGAGCCTGACCAAGGCGGGGTTAACTCTGTACCAGCTGCTTCTCCTCGCCCCATCGTCCTCCAGCTCTCGGGAGAGCCCTCTGCACAGGGATAAGACCAAAGCAGGCTGTGAAGAACTTCAAAAAGATCTCACAAAACTAAGTGATTGGGCAACACAGTGGCAAATGAAATTGAATGTGGATAAATGTAAGGTAATGCACATTGGGTAAAATAACCCCAGCTATACATACAATATGATGGGGGCTAAGTTAGCTACAACTAATCAGGGAAAAGATCTTGGCATCATCGTGGATAGTTCTCTGAAGACGTCTGTGCAGTGGCAAGCAAAAAAGTAAACAGGATGTTAGGAATCATTAAAAAGGGGATAGAGAATAAGACAGAGACTATCTTATTGCCCGTATATAAATCCATGTTATGCCTACATTTTGAATACTGCATATGATCTCTTCATCTCAAAAAAGATATACTGGCATTAGAAAAGGTTCAGAGAAGGGCAACTAAAATGATTAGGGGTTTGGAACGGGACCCATAGGAGAAGAGATTAAAGAGGCTACGACTTTTCAGCTAGGAAAAGAGGAGACTAAGGGGGGGATACGATAGAGGTGTATAAAAACATGAGTGATGTGGAGAAAGTGGATAAGGAAAAGTTATTTACTTGTTCCCATAATATAAGAACTAGGGGCCGCCAAATGAAATTAATGGGCAGCAGGTTTAAAACAAATAAAAGAAAGTTCTTCACACAGCGCACAGTCAACTTGTGGAACTCCTTGCCTGAGGAGGCTGTGAAGGCTAGGACTATAACAGGGTTCAAAAGAGAACTGGATAAATTCATGGAGGTTAAGTCCATTAATGGCTATTAGCCAGGATGGATAAGGAATGGTGTCCCTAGCCTCTGTTTGTCAGAAGGTGGTGACAGATGGCAGGAGAGAGATCACTTGATCATTTCCTGTTAGGTTCACTCCCTCTGGGACCCCTGGCATTGGCCACTGTCGGTAGACAGATACTGAGCTGCATGGACCTTTGGTCTGACCCAGTACGGCCATTCTTATGGAATCACTTTTTCACTTGAAGCCCCATGACAGTGATTTAAAGATCAACATCAATTATTTCACTGCTCTTCATAACAGATGTCTCCAGCCAATGCATCAGTGTGGGCCGCGTTTGTATATCTCACCATGCTGCCCCACAACCAAGCCTGACACCTGACTCCCACACTACCTGTGAGCAGGTATATGGTTATTCCAATACAGTGCTGGGAGGTGGCTCCTGATGCTCATGGGAGAATGAGACCTCTGGTTTCTGTCCCCTTTGTTCTCCCTTTTAGACCAGGTGCTTTTCCCTTACCTTGGAAAACCCACCTTGTTAAAGATCAGGTTCTGTTATGTGACTAATAGTCTGGTAGCAGAGTGGGAGGTTCACAACTGTGTCAGGGAGTGAGATACACTCAGGAAGCATAAAATATTAACTAGAAAAACCAGTGTAGCTGTTGTGGGATAAACAGAGGCTTGGTGTGGTGTCTAAATCATTCCTTTGACAAACCTGAAAATAACCACTATGATTGAAAGATTGAGAGTGGGGTGGGAGTTTGTTAGTGGGTTATGGACATCAGCTTGGACAGCTGCAGTGACAGGATGGTAAGACTGCCACATAGAAACCTAGATAGGTACAGAAATATAAATCCTGAGTTATACTAGCAGTACCTAGGAACCTCTTTCTGCAGCGTCATAGGCCTAGCTGGAGGGGGTCATAACTTGTTCCTAAAAACTTACTGCAGATTGAAGTGTAACAAGTTTGGGAATTGAGTCCTTACATTTTCAGAGGAGCAGGTCAATTTTGGTGAGGGAGCACCATAAAAACCCTGTACTTACTCACAGTGAGTGGATGTGTAAGAACAACTTTTGTTTTGCTGTATGGGTTTTGAAACCAGAGGCACCTTGAAACCTCAAGTAACTTGGGAGGAACCAAGCAGTTCTGATTAGCAGCACAAAAATACCAGGGATTGTGAAGAATCTGTGCAATTACTGAGTGTCTCAGGGTCTGAATGACTGACAGGGAGTCACTAATCCGAGTGAGATCTCCTATGTGAATATAACTGAGAGGGTGAAACAGAGGCAGGCCAGTTCCAAACTAGCTAATGGATATTTCAATTCCTTGCAGATAAAGCTACCAGTCAGCTTCTGCTGGAGACAGACTGGGAATCCATCCTGCAGATCTGTGATATGATTCGTCAGGGAGACACTCAGTAAGTGCCATATCGCTTCCTGATATGCTCTAAGCATTGACATCCTTTTCTGCCCTGCTCACTGCATGAAGGCTAAGAACATAGGTCTAGGCACTCTAGGTCAGCCCACCCAGGCTGTTACTTTATGTGGGACAGGTGACAATGCAATTCAGCATCTTGAGATAATGTTTCTGACTGGGGAAGCTGGAGCTCATGTTCTGCCTGGGATCCTGAGAGAAAATGGGCCTTGAACATCACTGTTCTTCTCTTTTTCTGCTTGGCCTCTGGAATTGCCCATGCCATAAATTGTGTTCTTTCCCATTGCAAGGATGGGGTTAGTGGACTATTCCTGCAGGTTCTCATCTGCCTGAAAAATGTGTATGCGCTCTCTCTTTTTCCAGAGCTAAATACGCCGTCAGTGCTATCAAGAAGAAAGTCAATGACAAGAACCCCCATGTGGCTCTCTATGCACTAGAGGTAACCTGAAGCCAACCCAGCAAAGTGAAGTCTCTCCAGGCCTCTGGTAACATGTAGCCCAGGAATGAAGTCTATGCAGACTGCCCCCCCCAGGAGTGCAGCTGACCTCTGTGCAGAGCTCACCCTCCTCTCATGCTGTAGCTTGGAGGGCCTCAACCCATGGCCTGTCATCTGCTGACCTTGTTTCTTTATTTCCAGCTGCCATACTGAATTAAACCTCTAAAAAGAGACATGAAATCCTGTCATGCTGTTGCTCTACCAAGCAGGTGGTTGCTTTAATTGCAATTGGGACATTGTGGGATCCTAAATGGCCGGGAGGCAAAGGCCACCAGTAAGTTTAGGGGGTGTTTCTCTACATTAAAGTGTGACCCTACTATTACCAAAAAGTCAAGACCCCCAGTTCAAGATGCTGCTGGGCTTTTGGAAGTAGCAGATGTGTCTCTGACTGAAGTTGGCACAAAGTGCTCTGGGTTAGGTGGTGCCCCTTGGCTTGTGTGCGGGTTACAGTGCCCTGCAGCCAGGCACAGTCCACGCTGCAACTCTGCTCTCATCCTGCTGGTCCTGGGCTCTGTGGGGGGCTGTGGGTATTAATCTAATCTAGTTATTTTTCCTTGCAGGTCATGGAGTCTGTGGTCAAGAATTGTGGCCAGACAGTCCATGATGAGGTGGCCAATAAACAGACTATGGAGGAGCTGAAGGAACTATTCAAGGTAGAAGCACCTTGCTCATTTGTTTCCCTCTGGATGAGGTTGGGGGAGAAAGGTGGAGGCCCTGAAACTGTAAATGCAGCATCTTTCTAGGTCACTGTTAACACAGAGGCCCTTGGGGATTTGGAAATGGGGCAGCAGGAGGACATGGGAGAAGCAGAGTGGGGAGCCCCTGTGTAGAAATCCATGTCAGAAGGAGCGAGCTGAACTGCTCAGGTGAACCACAGGGTCTGTGTTACTTGGAATTTCTCATGAAGCATCATGGGCAGCTCCAGGAACCAGCTGCTGGGGAGGGAGTGTCCTGAGAGCAAAGCTGCTGTCAGGCTGTGGAAGGAATGATGGCTAACATTGCAGCACATACTACACTGCTCTTTGGGGGCCATTTGATGGCAAGTCCTCACCTTGGTATTGGGCTTGGTTTAGTCAGAGCCAGCGAAGGTGAGTGAAAATACCCGTCTGTGGGGGTGGACGCACAAGCTTGGGGGGCTGGTAGGAAGAGGTGCTGGAGGGGGATGTGAGCTCTCTTCCCATAACCCAAGATGAGATGGAAAGTTTAAAACGGATCAAGAAATCCCTTTACTCTGAGTGTGTGACTAATCTATTGGGTGAGTTGCTGTAGGATGTTGATGTCAAGCCAGTAGCCGAGCAAGAGTCAGAACTAAGCTTAGGTGCTAGTATGAATGAGAGCATGTTCAGTGACACCGGTGGTATGATGCTTACATGGGCTCTTGATTCTCGTATTCTGGGGCACAAACGCCTCTTCAGCTGGGGTGGAGACAAGACATTCTCCTGCCCCATCTCCAAGGCACACAGTGGGACAGGAGTACACAGCTGAGTTCAGTAAAGGGATTTTACTCCTTCCTCTGTGGCATCTACCACTGGCTGCTAGCCGAGGCAGGTGACTGGCCATGTCTAGCAGCTCCTGTATGAGCATTGCTAATTCTGTCAAGGGGTCTCTTCTCCTACTGTCCTCTTCCTAGGAAGACTCTGGCCTAGTTCAGCTAGATCTGGTCTGACATAGTAACTGCTGCCTTGAGCCTGACTTCTCTTGATTACAGTGGCAGCCACTAAGGTAGGTGGCGGAGGCTGGTTTTCTGGCAGCCCTGGTACCGTAGAGTTCAGTGCGGCTTGAGCACACTGTCTATGCTAGGGGCAGGGCGCTTGTGCTTATACGCTTGGGGTTCCCCAGACCTGTGCAAATGAGGGGCTTTGAGTCGGTCCATTTGAGCCCTGGGGCAGCCTCTCCTCAAGGGTGCTTTCTGTCTGGCCAAGCACTCGTGTACCCTGGGCTCCGTGGGTTGCTAATGCAAAGCATCTGTTATGTCTCAGTCACTGCCTCTCTAGTGACTGACACCATACTGAACGCAGGCTCATGGACTGCTCATAGGGGTGTTCAGGTAGGTATTGAGCTTCCCAAATATAGAATCAGATCAACAGTCTCTGATTCTGCTCAGGTTCTTATGTGAGCTGTGCTCAGAGCTTCCTAAATGCCCGAGGTGCATTCTTGTGCATTACTTTAGGGACTTTCACTCTTCTGAATCCCTGACGGCTGCTGAAGTAACTTGGGTGGCCCCTTGGCTTGGGGGTTCTGTCATCACTTTCATTGTGGTGCAGGCTCCTCTCAGGTCTGTCTGAGTTCGGAACTGCAGATGTCTCTACAAACCTGTACTGAGCTGTCCCACAATTGAATGTGAAGCTTGAGAGTGCTTGGAATCTACTTCTCTGCTTGTTGAGGGAATTCCCCCCCCCCCCCCCCCCCCCCCCCTACCAAACAGCACAGTTTAGCCCTCCATGGAGGAAATACAGCCCCAGGTAAAGGGTGTAGTCTCAGCTGGTGCTCACTCTTGAGAGGTTCTTTTGGGCATTGTTGTTGAGCGAACTCTGAATATAATTCTATTCACTTTTAGGGAATTCCCCCCCCCCCCCAAGCCCCTGTAACATTTTGCAAACTCCCAGGGATTCACGAACCCCAGTTTGGGAACCACTGTTTTAGAGCAATNCCCCCCCCCGCCAAGCAGCCAGTCATGTGATTTGGTGATGATCAGCTGATGGCAGGGCCCCTCTTGGAGGCTGGTTCAGACTGAAACAGGCAGTGCGGAGCTGCTTGGAGCTTCCTGAGTTGCAGAGCCTCCTGCTTGCTGAAGGTCAGGAATTCCTCCTGTTGCCTGGGGTATGTTTGGAGTGTTCCTGACAGGGTGGGGTTGTGAACTGGAGTTAGTGTCTGTGAGCTGGGGGATGCTGGGACAAAGAGCCCCAGCAACAGCCTGTGCTGGGCTCAGATGCTTTCCCCTCTGTGCAGAGACAAGTGGAAGTGAACGTTCGCAATAAGATCCTGTACCTGATCCAGGCCTGGGCTCACGCCTTCCGCAATGAGCCCAAGTATAAGGTGGTGCAGGACACCTACCAGATCTTGAAGGTGGAAGGTAAGAACTCTGTGAGGAAAAAGGGGCAGGTGAGTCTCGCATTGCGCTGACAGCCAAGCACAGAGGATGAGCCATGGGAGGGCAGGGAGCAGGCAGCAGTGCGAGCCAGGTGTGGGAGAAGGGCTTGTACAGATGGGTTTATACACAGTGGCCTCCCTGCTACCTGATGGACCCGTTGGGGTGACTTGAATCCAGTTCCTGTTGCCAAGCAGCCGCTGCCAGGTGGCTGCTTCACTCTGCCCCTGCAACCGACTAGGAATGATGTGGTTTGGCAGCAAGTCCCTGGAAGCCAGAGCTGGAATGTTCCTCTAGGAATGAGCACATCCTCCTGGGAATGGCTCCATTCCTGGGCTGGGTAGCTGAGAACTTGGATGTGTGTCTGGATTTCCCCAAAGCGCTGGGTGCACTGGAAGGCAGTGCCTGTGATTTTGGGCATTAACTCCCCTGATTCTGCCTGGGATGAGTGGCTGCAAATCTGTGGGAGTCCCATCCTGGCAGGAAGTGCTGCATTTCTCACCCTGATCTCAGGCTTCGAACATATGTTTTACCAAAGGGTCCTAGTTGCCTAATCTGAGTGTGTGTGGCCGGGGTTGTGTTCTGCATTCAGAGTAGACTTGAGCCAGACCTGGGAGCAGAGGGATGCCCTAGGATCTGTTCATCCATGTACGGACACTCGCTCTCCCAGTTCCTCTGTGAGGCAGGTGACTGTGGCTCAGGTTAAATGATTGCTTAGAACTCCTGCACAAATGGCAAAGTGAGGACTAGAACCCAGGAGCCCTGCCTCTGTCCCCAGCTCTGAGCACTAGGCCCCATTGCCTCCAGTCTTTACAGTGAGATGTTGTTCCATTCTTCCTGCAGGTCATGTGTTCCCAGAATTCAAGGAGAGTGATGCCATGTTTGCTGCAGAAAGGGTGAGCTCCCCAGTGCAGAGCGGTGGGCAGGAGCTCTGGCATTACAGAGGGGGCTGCTGCTGTCACTTCTGTCCGACCCTTCAACTGGTGGTCAAAGAATGTCAAATCCCAGAATCTCAAAGCACCTTCCGTGTGTGGTACAACTGCCTGGATTCTATACACCTCACCAGGGTGCAGCCAGCCCTGGGGCAGGAGACACAGTTCAGGAAAGGAAGTGCTGAATCCCCTCTCCCCTGGGTCTGCCTTGGCACGGGGCCAACCCAGAGCACATAGAGATCAGAAATCCCACATGAGGGCAGCCTCCTAGTCCTGTGGCTTGCCCAGGGCTCCTGCCCAGCATGCTAGGGCGTCACTGGCTCAGCACAGGGGCATCTGACTGTGACTCACTTCTGCGCCAGTGGCCACAGAGCAGACTTGCAGGGGAGAGTGCCTCCTGCTGCAGGGGTCTCCCCCCTCCAGAGAATGGCCTGGCTTGGGCTAGCCAGTGGGAGTTCCAGGGTGGCAGCTCAAGAGGCTCTCTGGAGCAGCATCAGGGCTCTGGGTGCTAGGGCCCTGGTCCTTTCCTTATGCAGGTTTCTGTACTCTGTGGCAGGCTCCTGACTGGGTCGATGCTGAAGAGTGTCACCGCTGTCGAGTGCAGTTTGGGGTCGTGACCCGCAAGGTGAGTGCTGCTGCTTATTCCTCTTTAGTTCCCTTCCCTGCATGACACCGCTGGGGACTTGGTCTCCTCCTCCTTTGCCCTGCAGTGTGGGCTTGGCTGGGAAGCTGAGCTTTAAGGGAAGGTGGTCAGCAAGCACCCTGTGCAATGGTCATGGAGGGGCACAGCCCTGGTATTGGGAGGGTGCCCCCTAGTACCAGCTGCCAAGGCTGACCTCATCCCTCTCTTTGTTCGCAGCATCACTGCCGGGCCTGTGGGCAGATCTTCTGTGGAAAGTGCTCCTCCAAGTACTCCACCATCCCCAAGTTTGGCATTGAGAAGGAGGTGCGGGTGTGTGAGCCCTGCTACGAGCACCTCAACAAGTCAGTATCTCCAGGGGGTTCTGCACACCGCATGTGGGTTGGAGCGGCCGGGGCTGCTTGTTGGCATGGGGCCTGCCTTCTGGAGCAAGGAAGGGTTACCTCAGCCCCGTGTAGTGGAGCCTCTCTGAGTCGGCTTCCCCAGGGGCTGGGCAGCCTGGCAGGAGAGCTGCCCCTTTGGAGACGGGAGGGATTCAGGAGATGGCACTCAACGATGGGAGTGTACAGCTGACGCCAAGGACTGGCTCTGCTGCCTCCATTGCCCCCATCCACTGACTGCTAGCTGGAAGCTGTGCTCCTCATTGGGGATGGGGGGAGAGGGCATGTTGTGTCCTGGGATGAGGGCTGGGGTGGAGTAGGGCCATGGTCCTCACTGGGGCTGGGACAGGATGGGGCCAGGCAGGGCTCAGGAATGCTGCCTGTAGGCCCTGGTCTCTACTGTCAACTCTATCTGATTGTAGGAAAGCTGAGGGCAAAACTGCTGCCACCACTGAGCTGCCACCCGAGTACCTGACCAGCCCCCTTTCTCAGCAGTCTCAGGTAAGTGGCTGGCTGGCTGGCTGTCCTGCCTGCCAGAGGTCTGAACTGGGCTGCAGGCAGGGTTAGCCCCAGCAGTTCCCTTCTCCTCCTGCTCGCTGTCCCACTGAGCAGCCCCCCTCTCCATCTGCAGCTGCCCCCGAAGCGTGATGAGACGGCCCTCCAGGAGGAGGAGGAGCTCCAGCTGGCCATCGCCCTCTCGCAGTCGGAGGCCGAGGAGAAGGAGAGGATGGTTTGTACCCAGCTCTAGGGCTGCGTGAGGGAGCGCTGCCTGGATGCTCTTCAAGCCTCTGGCAGGTTACTGCTGTGGGCATTGCACCAGCCAGTCCCCAGCCCTGGGCTGGATAGAGCCCTTCTCTGGTGCATAGTGGGTCAAGGGGGGGGGGTGCTGCGCTGCAGGTCTAATCCCTCCCATGGGTCTGGGGTGAGGCTCTCTTTCACCAGGATAGTGAGGGCTGGTGCTGATCATGCCAGCTGGGGCACGGCCTGACAGTTGTTAGCTGTGCAGACCCCATGCAGACACTAGCAGCCCCTGCCTCCCAACGGCTAGTGAATGTGCAGGGGCTGGGCCTGGCCTGTGTGAGGTGCCTCGCCCTCCAAGCCAAGCTTGTCTCGTGCTGTTGAGTTGGACAGTTCTCAGGGCTGATCTTGTACCTCCCTCTGCAGAGACAGAAAACAACCTACTCTGTGTACCCGAAGGCTGAGCCCACGCCTGTCACCTCGTCTGCACCCCCAGTCAGCACCCTCTATTCCTCCCCTGTGGTAAGTGCACAGCTGCCCTGTTGGGTCAGCACCCCCAGATCTCTCTGCCAGGTCACCGGGGTAAATCCTTGTTCAGAGGGAACTAAAGCCGTGAGAGCATGGCACTGAAAACACTGCTGTGCTGGGGGCACCCAGGAGACGCTGCTCTAAACACTGGGTGCACTATTCTTCTGCTGCATGGAAAGGAGGTGAATCACCGCTTGGTTGAAGGAAGAAAGAAGTGCCTGCTGTCCCTCCCAGTTCTGCACTCCTGGTGTTGCCTGGCACTGGGTGGCAGGATATGCACAGGTCTGGGCAGGGTATCTGTCATAGCAGTGAGTTGTGTAGTGGGCTGCGGAGTCCCCATGTGTCTCTAAGATCTGACGTCCTCTCTCCTCTCTCTTTTTCCCCAGAACTCCTCTGCTCCACTGGCTGAGGACATCGACCCTGAGGTGAGGACAAGGCCCTTCTGGCGCACAGCGTAGGCTGGTTCCCAGTCAGGCTTGGGCGCTGATCTTCTCCCTCTGCTTTTCCCGGCAGCTGGCTCGGTACCTGAACCGTAACTACTGGGAGAAGAAGCAGGAGGAGGTTCGCAAGAGCCCCACTCCGTCTGCTCCACTGTCCCTCTCAGAGCCAGCTGCCCAGCCTGGGGAAGCTCATCCCATCCCGCTCGGTGTCGTGGAGGTAAGATAGGGGCCCGAGGTCTGGCGGGATCGGTTTGAATCAGTGCTCCCTGGCAATTGCCTGGCACCAGCCTTGCCCCAGTCATGAAGCACAAGTCCGGCTCCGGTCTAGGTGTGGGTTGTAGATCCCCACTCCTGAGAGGGAGGGGTTCAGGGGCTGACTGTGCTGCCCTGTGTCTCCAGCAGCAGTACCAGAACGGGGAGTCTGAGGAGAACCACGAGCAGTTCCTGAAGGCTCTGCAGAATGCCGTCACCACCTTCGTCAACCGTATGAAGAGCAACCACATCCGGGGCCGCAGCATCACCAATGACTCAGCAGTGCTCTCCCTCTTCCAGTCCATCAACAACATGCATCCCCAGCTGCTGGAGCTGCTCAACCAGCTGGACGAGCGCAGGTGTAGGTGGCTTCTGCTCCATTCCCTGGGGTAGGACATGACTGCTCCCTGCCAATGGCTTGTGAGCAGCTCTCTGAGACTGTGTGGAGAGTGCCTGGGATGGCGGGGGGTCTCTGTGGAGGAGCATACCCCGTCTCAGGTCTGGCTGGGGGCCACTTGCTCTATCTGGAGGCAGCTAGTGCTTAGGGCTGGGTGAGCTCAGCAGATAGCAAGCCTGGATGCTGCCTTGCCCTACAGGAGCCTGATGCTGCGTTTCTCTCCCCAGTGTACTACGAGGGCCTGCAGGATAAGCTGGCACAGATCCGGGATGCCCGCGGGGCCCTGAATGCTCTGCGGGATGAGCACCGCGAGAAGCTGCGCCGGGCAGCTGAGGAGGCAGAGCGCCAGCGCCAAATCCAGCTGGCACAGAAGTTGGAGATCATGAGACAGAAGAAGCAGGTGAGGCAGGGAAGCCTTTTCCAGGTGCCTCATGGAGGGCAGGTGTTGTGCCATGGCCATTCCCAGGGCTTGCTGGTGGCCATGGCAGCTGTTCCAGTTTGTGCCCTGGGTTGGGCAGCTGTTGGGTGGCTGGAGGCAGCACTGTTCTGTGGAGTGGATGGAGTCTCTGGGGTTGGCCTTGGTGTATGAGCTGC
Organism: Chelonoidis abingdonii; assembly: GCF_003597395.2. Classification (NCBI taxonomy): domain Eukaryota; kingdom Metazoa; phylum Chordata; order Testudines; family Testudinidae; genus Chelonoidis; species Chelonoidis abingdonii. The sequence goes on from NC_133781.1 coordinate 32,283,334, forward strand.
ATGGCCAGGCTCCTAAGGTGTGTGGTGGTGCCGCTCCCTGCAGGAGTACCTGGAGATGCAGCGGCAGTTGGCCATCCAGCGGCTGCAGGAGCAGGAAAAGGAGAGGCAGATGCGCCTGGAGCAGCAAAAGCAGACCATCCAGATGAGAGCCCAGATGCCAGCTTTCTCTCTGCCCTATGCCCAGGTACAGCAGCCATGCCAGGGAGCCCTCCCATGAGCACTCTCCCCAGAACTCTCCCCTTCATGCTCTCTTCTTTTTGCAGCTCCAGGCCATGCCAGCAGCAGGCGGGGTGATCTACCAGCCATCCGGTCCCACCAGCTTCCCAGGCACCTTCAGCCCCGCAGGCTCTGTGGAGGGCTCTCCCATGCACAGTGTGTACATGAACCAGCCAGCTCCAGGCAGCACTGGCCCCTACGCACCGATGCCTGTTGCAGGGGCAGGTGAGAGCCTGGGCGAAGCAGAGGTAGGCAGGACTGGAATGCAGCAGCAGTCACCTCACTGTGCCTTCTCTGCTCCAGATCCCAACATGGTGAATGCCTACGTGTACCAGGCAGGAGCAGGAGGTGGGCAGGCAGCGCCGCAAGGGCAGGTGGTTCCCACCACCAACCCAGCCTACTCCTCGTATCAACCGACTCCGACGCAGGGCTACCAGGCAAGTGAGCAGAGCGCTGGGTCCCCCTTGCCCGCAGTATGCCGTACTCGCCGTAAATCTGGAACAGAGGACTCTGCAGTGGGTGGCACAGGCTGTCCCCTCCCAGGCTCTCGGGATCCCCTGCCGCACAATGGGGGTGGGGATCAGTCCCAGATTGCCTGGGTCTCCCCTGGTGTCCCCTGTGGGATGGGTGCTCCCTGGACCCTGAGGGTGCTGGAGGTTTGCTGCCTGGAGTGCCCCACGCTCACCCTGTGCTCTTCCCTGTAGAACGCTGCGTCCCAGTCTCAGAGCATCCCTGCCATCTCGCAGGCCCCCCAGTCTGGCACCATGGGCTACATAGGGAGCCAGGCTGTCTCCATGGGCTACCAGCCCTACAACATGCAGGTGAGCACCCACCAAGGGTGAAAGGCTCAGTGCCCTCTTGCAGCCTGGCTTGGGGGTGGGTGTTGGTTGCTGTGGAGGCTGCTTACCAGCCAGGGAGCAAGGGTAAATGAGGCCTTGGCTGGCACTTGTGGGGGAAGGGCGATAGGGCTGGATTTTCTGTATCCCCTTGACCCATGTAGGAGACATACCCTGCCCCTTCACTGCTGCTGTTTGAGCCCCAGGTCCCTGGTAGCATGGGCCCACTGGGCCTGGCTGGGAGCTTGGGGGTCTTTGCCCCCTCAGGAAGGGGCAGAGGTCTGGTGGCCACTCTGATTGCTCTCCCCTGCCCCTACTCTAGGGCCTTATGTCGACCCTTCCTGGGCAGGAGCCGGCTGTGAGCAGCCTGCCACCCCAGCAGACTTACCTCTCGGGACAGCAACCCATGTATCAGCAGGTGAGTCTGCGTGAACCCGGCATCTCCCTGTCACCCTCACTTCAGCTCCCTCCCCAGGCAGTCAGCTGCAAACTGCCCTGATACCCCCACCCCCGTTATCACCAGGAGCCTTGGCTGTGGCCCTGCCTTCCCTTTGCAGGGCACTGAGACCTCCAGATCCAGGTGTATTCACCTGGGGGCTGGGCATGGGTGCAAGTGACCACCTGGGGCCCTGTACCACCACCTCAGGGTAAGGTGTGGGCGAGGAGGGTGCCAAGTGAAAACTGCATCTTAACAAAGGGTTTATCTGTTCCAGATGCCGCCCCCTGGAGGGCCCCCCCAGCAGCAGCAGCCGCCTCAGCAGGCCCCGTCGCAGGTACAGCAGGCCCAGGGCAGTGGCGAGGCCCAGCTCATCTCATTTGACTGATCTTGGCGAGGGGGGCTGCCCAGTGTAACACTATTGTCTGCAGGAATCACTTATGTACTTAACTAGCCATTTCTGTCTCTTCCCTGCCCCCTTCCTGTGGAATGGCCCTACTCAAGGGGAGGGTGGGACCCTGGGGCTCCACCAGCTGGCATGCATCCTCCTGGCCTGGCAGGGGCCTCCCTGCTGCTCTGGCTCCCTGTGGCTTTTTCCCTGCACTGTCCCCGCCTGGCTGAAACGGACCATGGTTGCTGGAAGTGAAACCCGTCCCCGCCCCAACAGGGAGAATGAATGGGCGCTTGGCCCTTCAGGAAGAGACTTCTGCAAGGCAGAGGCTGCAGCCTGGCTGCTGGGCTTCCCCCCAGGGCTCTGTGGGCAGGATGGTGACTGGGAGCCAGGCCTGAGAAGAGCTCCAGGAGAGTGAGCAATAACGCCACAGGCCAGGGCCTCCCTTCCCTGCTCTGCAGCAGGCGAGAGACTTAATCATGCCCCAAGTACTTGCTGCTGCCCTGACCCTAGAACAAAGGGGGCAATGAGATCTGATGCAGAACTGCCCCTGTGCACAAAGCTCGGCTTCTGCCACTATCCCTCTCTGCACAGTGTGCACTATGGCTGGCTCCTCCTCTGCCCCAGCAGAAGCCTCAGCCCCTCACCACAACTTGCACCCTCCACCCTGATCCCCTGCCCTGCCATGGAGGCCTGGCCCTGTGCTTGCATTCCATGTTCCTGGGAGCTCAGGCCCTTCCACATGCCCTATGCCCATGTCCTCCACCCCCTCCTTGGGAGCCTGGCCCTCCCTGCTTTTTGAAAACTCATCTCTCATATGTAGTGGTGGAGTAGCCAGAATGGAAACAGTGACAATAAAATGTATTTAAAGAGCTGTTGCTCTGGGCCTGGTGCTGCTGTTCCTGTAAGAGCAGGGCCACTGCAGAGGGGTTTGGTGGAAGGCTACTTGGCAGGCAGTGAAGCAGGGCTGTAACATGCTCCAGTGGTGATGCCTTCGGTGCCAAGCAAAGGCTTGGCAGAGCGAGGTTCACTGGCTTTGGATAGGGCAGCAGGGCCACTCCTCCTGCCCCCATATGTGCATAAGAGCAGACAGGGTCAGCCTGAAGAGGAGGATCCCAGCCTGGGCCTCTCGGTCTGCAGGGGCTTGGATGCACTGCTCTCTACTCCTAGGCTGCTGGCCTCAGTGCAGGCCCCAGGGAGCAGCTACCCTCAGCCCATGGCAGAGACAGATTAATTTAAAAGCAATTTATTCTTGGGTGTCCCTATCCCAATGGCTTCAGGCAGCCATGCTCAAACATCCTGCAGCCCCGCTGGGCCTATGCCATCTCCAGCTCCCTTCTCTGAAAAATCAGGCAGTCGGTGTATTCTGGCATTTCCAGCAGGCACTCAGGAAAACTGGCATTAAGGTGCAGAACAACCAGGCTTCTGAAGGGCTTTCGAGAAGCAAGCAAGGCCTCCAGGCATGAGCTGCAGGGCTGGAGTAGAGCTCTGTGTGTGGAGGGGGGCCGAAGTGCAGCGGGCTGGGCCTGGGGCCAGCTGCAGCACTGGGGCTGGAGAAAGTTTGCCACTGCCTGCTCATGCTGCCAGTCCCCCATTTTCATAGGAAGTACAATTCAATTCAGCAGCTCCCTGCAGCTTAGCCCCAAGCCTTGAAACCTGTTTCCCACACCACACTGAACCTTACCATATGCTCGAGGCGCAGCGCGTTGGGGGTGGCCAGCTGCCGCAGCTCCTCCACAGCCCCCAGCCTGGATTCCTGCCAGTCAAAAAAACAAGAGAAGGCTGGAGAGGCACAGAGCAGCATGCCGGTCTCTGGGGTGGATATGGCTGCCCTGGACTTTCCAAGGGGTGGGGCTGGCCTCATCCCCAGCTGCAGCCACGTGATGAGTTCCAGCCAGCCCTGGGATATAAATGGGTATGCTGCCTGGGGAAGAGCCTCCTGCAGAACGCAGCCTGTGCCTGTAAGTAGGAGCCCATCCTGGGGAAGCTGCCACAGGTGGCTTGTGCTCTCCTAGGTGGGGGAGACAGTTGCACCTGGGAACAGGACGTGATGTGTCCAGGCTAAAGCCTATGGCCTGTGGGCTGGATGCAGATTTGACCCCTTCAAGGCTTTCACGAGGCAGGCCAGCCCCTGACTACCACAACGCAGAATTGCTGGAGCCCCTGGGAAGAATTCAGCTCCTGGGCCACACCTCACCTCTCCTGGAGCTTTTCCTCCAGCTCTGGATGTTGCATTCAGGGCTGATGATCCCATTGATGGCAAAGGGCTGCAGGCGCAAAGTGCAGTCAGAGTTGCTCCTTGCCCTTCCCCAGTCCTCCCTTCCGTGCCCTGAGGAGGTGGGGGCAGCAGCTGATGGATGTTTAACTCCTAGGCTTTATTTGATTTCAAGCGTCTCCTATGGGGTCTGGACATGGCAGGGCCACAGAAGGGGTAAGATGTAATACAGTGTGAGCTAGGACAATAGCAGCCGATGCCTGCCCCCTCGCTGCGCGGAGTTCTGGGGACCCGGATCCCTATACGCTGTTCAGCAGATTGCACAGCCTGTCCTCTCAGGGGAGGGGAAACACAGGCTCCTGGAGACCATACAGGGGTCCCAAGATCTCTCTGGTGGTTCACAAAGGGGCCTTGGGCTTCAGATTCCTGGAAAGACATAATACTCTCCTGCTGCTGGGGGTGTGTGTGTGCGTGTGCAGCAGAGGTTGCTGGCTGGGATTCTATTCTGCATACCTACCCCATAGATCAGGCACACTCCCCCAGGCTTCAGCAGCTGGCCCATGCCCTGGAATAGTCCCTGCAATGCATAGGCAGGATGTCATCCAGGTGGGCACTGGGGGGCTGAGCCCAGGCCGGGGCCTGCCCCATATCCGAGTAGGAGCAGGACAAGGTGCCAGTACTGCTCCTCCCAAGCAATAATCCCTTGGGATGGTGCGGGGTGCAGGCTGAAAGGGCCACAGGCTCCTTCCACCAGTGGGAGGAAGGATGTCTTTCCTACAAAGGGTTGCTTGCTGTGGTGCCCCTATGTTCCCTGCAGGGCTTAGTTTGTCCACACATGTACACCTCCAGGCCTTGGGCAAGGAAGTGCAGCAGATTGATGATGACGATGACATTGCAGCAGCCCTCGCTCAAGCCTGCCCACTGGTCCCAGGGCTGAGAAACATCAATGGCCAGCGGTGTCTTCACGTTCTGCACCTTGGTGGCTCTGATGTAGGCAGAGATGCTGGAGGAAGAGAGACAGGTAAACTGGGAGAGGCTGCTGGTGTCTGTCTGGTGGTGCTGCACTGCACCCAGACAGCAGCTGCCGCTGCCTGCTCAGAATGGAGGATGCTGCAGGAGCTGCCCTGAGGTGCCAGGCTCGGATCCATTTAGCAACTGCCAGGGCCAAAGTACTGCCAGCATCACCCTGCAGTGCAGACAGTGGTTGTCTTGCTGATTCGGGGGCGAGGTGGGGGGGGAAGAGGTGTATTCAGCTAGACCCTTCCCCCTCCATTAAAAGCCACAAGGGGGCAGGAAGCGAGGCCTTGTAGGGGATGTATCTGGCTGCTCTCACCCAGACCATGGGCAAACAGTATCTCCCTCCCTGTTTTGCTGTAAGCACTGATGCCTGGACCAAGAAGTACCCAGCATGGCAGCTGCCTCCAAGGGAGTGCAAGAGGAGGGATACGGCTGCAGAAGAATTGCAAGTGAGGTGGGCCATGCAACCTAACCCCCCAGCTCTACATTCCTTGCCCTTGGAATTTGTCATATGCTGGGGCCACTATAAGTGTCACCCCAATGAAAGCTGTTACAAGCCCATGGGGGTGGGAGTCACTGCAAGATGGCATGTTCCCCTCCCCCTCCCCGATGCAGGTGTTACATGTTCTGATTAGCCTAAGCCTGAACAGCCTAGAAGGATTTAGCAGGGTTTGTGCAATTTCCAAAGGCGAAGTGAGCACAATCCCCTGCTGAACACCGACAGACCCTGTTGTCACTGACTGAAGTGGCAGTGTTTGAGAGCTGGGGCCTACCCCTCCTGTGGGCTGGGGAAAGGAGCTGGCAATGCTGTGGGAACAGCAGGTCAGGGCACTTTGTGCACCTCATTACAGACTCCCCACCATGTCTGTGATTGGAGCTGTAGGCAACCCCACCACCATGGGAGTGAAATACTTGTAGGAAGCAGCAGCCTGCAGGACCGGCGCCAGTGTTTTTGGCACCCTAGACGCATGGCCATTTCGCCGCCCTGTCCGCTGCTCCCGTGGCTCTGGTGGACCTGCCGCATGCGTTCCTGCGGAGGGTCCGCTGGTCCCGCGACTCCGGTGGACCTGCCGCAGGTGTGCCTGCGGAGAGTCTGCTGGTCCACCGGAGCCGTCTGCCGCCACCCCTCCCCCCTGCAAAATGCTGCCCCCCAATAATCCTGGCGCCCTAGGTGATTGCCTAGGTCACCTAAATGGAAGCACCAGCCCTGGCAGCCTGTCAGCAGCCAGGATGGGGACATGAGCAGCTTCCATGCTGTGGGGTACTGTCCCTGCCTCTGCCCAGGGCTCGTGGAAGGGCCAGACATAAGACGTACCTCTCATGGGCAGATGGGCTGACTTCTGAAGGCTGCCAGGTGACATTAGGCAGGGCTTGGGCAAAATGTACCACATGTTGCCCAGTCCCAGAGGCCAGCTCCAGCCCAAAGGCTTGGCTTGTATTATCCACGTAGTCAGCTAGTACCTCCAGGATCAGCTCCTTATTCCTCTCTGCCATGGGAGACACCAGCATCTTCTGCCACTGACCACAGGTCCCGAGGCTTCCACTAGAATGGTGCTGCCTGGATTTCTGCTCCTGCCTCATGTCTGACGAGGCTGCCTCTGCCCAGATTTATTACGGCAAAGGAGGTTACTGAGTGATGCTTGACCCGGGAGAGCAGCTGCTTAGGCGGGGCGGCAATGAGGGAAAGGCCTGTGTAGTTTCTCCAGCCACGGGAGGCCAGCAGGGTGTCCAGGCCCCAGCCCCCCCACGGTGCAGGGCTTCAGCGTGTCTCTTTGGCCCCAGCCAGGCCCAAGGCAGCATGTGTCCCTGGGCGCAGGGCCTGCAGTGCCACGCCTGGCTGGGCCTCCTTCCCCACAGATCCAGGCTCAGAGCCGGGCATGGAACCCAGGCGTCCTGGCCACGCCCCTCGCACAGGCCCCGCCCTGGCGGCCGCTGCCGATAAAGTTGCTCTTGTTGCGGAAGCGGTGCATGCTGGGTAGTGTGTAGTCATTGCTCGGGGGATTTAGCGCCCGCTGGAGGGCGACTTGCCTCAGCCATAGAGACGTGGGAGGTGGAGGCTAGACTGTCACCCTTTGCCAGTGACATGGCCTGGGCAGAGCTAGAGCGCCCCGGCGACCATAGAGACTGGGGGGGCAGAGCGCCGCCTCCGCGTCCTTTGCCTGCCGCCCGCCTCCGAGGCCGGGCGTCTCCTTCCTGCTGCCGGGACCCATTGTGCTCCGAGCCGGCGCCGCCATGCTGCCCGCCGCCCGCCCCGTAGGGGGGCCCTGCCTGAAGGGGCTCCGGGCCGCCGCCCTCCTCCTGCTCCGGTACCGGGGCCGCCCCGCCCCCACAAGAGCCCCGCGCTGCCGGGTC
>NC_133781.1:32290904-32318355 GCF_003597395.2 Chelonoidis abingdonii
CCCGCGGGGCCTGCGTGGGGCCTGCGGGTCCCGCTGCCAAGCTCGCGAGGCGCGGGCTGCGAGCCCAGCGCCCCCGTTCCCGGGGCGGGGGGTTGGTCTGCGCGAGGCTCCTCAGATCCGTACCTGCAGCGGCGGGGCTGTGCACGGGGCACCCCCGAGCCTGGCTGGAGCTGCGCTGTCCGGGCTGCGTCCTCCCCGCTGAGCAGGCAGAGCCTGACCGCGCCTCTCTTGCCATTGCACAGGCAGCAGCTGCCGGGAGTCTGTGCTGTGAGGATGCTGCGGACCAGCTGCCACCGAAGGACAGAAGCCCTGGCCAGCGCCCCCTTGGATAACGCCCCTAAGGAATATTCCCCCAAGATCCAGCAGCTGGTGCAGGACATTGCTAGCCTGACACTACTGGAGATCTCGGACCTCAATGAGTTGCTGAAGGTGGGCAGGGTGCCTGGCCAGACTCTAGCCTGTGTTCTGCCCCTCCGTTCGAGGGGGCTCACGGCTGCTACCTGCTGGGGGGGGCCCCCACAAATTAAAAGTTTGCCTCTCCCCAACAGCTTGAGTCACATCTCTCTCTCCCCTGCCCCCCACAAGTCTCCCCTCTTCCCCTCACCAGCTTCTCCATGGAGCTTCTTTGTTGCTGCCTCTCCCTGTGGCTGCAGCTAGCCAGCTCCAGGAGCTGCTGCAGAGGAAGGAGGCCCAGCTAGCAAACCCTGGCAGAAATTGGGAGGGGGGGGGGGGATTTGATTCCTCACCCCCAATATATAACCTCTGGAAAGTGCCCCACTTTGTATAGTTGGGTAGGGTAGATGGCCTGGGTTGTACTAAGTTGGGGCATGTGTGCTCCCAAGGCATGGATGGAAGGCAAGATACAGGAGTGATTGATTGTCAGGGCACAGAATGGAGCTGTTCCTCTGTCCTTTGTCTATGGCTGGGGTGTTCTGTGGTTGTCTCTCTTCTTGCTGGGAACACAGGGTAGGCTTGAAGTGCTGTTGATTACACCTTGTTATCTTCCGCAGAAGACACTGAAGATCCAGGACATGGGGCTGATGCCAATGGGTGGAATGATGCCACCACCTGCAATGCAGTCAGCCACTCAGGTAACTCCCAGTTGCTTTGCTAGGGTCCTCCTCTGTGCCCCTGGACAAAGGCCAGTGGAAGGGAAGCGCTGTCTAGGAAGATGGGCATTGGTTTAACCTTATACTTTGGCAAATTTAGTTCTAGTGAGTCCAAAAATGCTCCACCCGTGATTCTGAAGGTTGGTTCTGAGCTAAACAGACCTACTCCAGGTTCTCCTAGGGATCTTTGTACCTGTGGTGATTCTAGACAAGGAACTGGAGTGTTGGTAGAAGTTTATATAGCTGCCTGTCAATCTCAGAGCATCTTTCTCTGTGCAAGTGCTGTGCTCCTCTGCAGGTTTGCAGTGAGGTGAGTTCCCCGGTTGGCCAGAAGGGGCTGTTTGTCAAGTCCTGTGTGTGGCAGGGTGGAAGGGTCCTGAATGCTTTTGTACTTGGCCTCACTAGGCTTCTGGTTCCAGGTAGCAGAAGAAGAAGAGGCCCCCAAGAAGCAGGAGAAAATTCATTTCACTGTCAAGCTGACTGAGGTGAAGGCTGTAGAAAAAGTAAAACTGATCAAGGAAGTGAAGAACTGCATGCAGGGGCTGAACCTTGTCCAGGTGAGGAGATGGCACTTACCTCTGCCTGTATGATCTTGGTCCCTGCTTGAGCAGCATCTCCCTGGGGCTGTGCTGAAAGCTCTAAAGCTCTGAACCTCTGCCCCACCAATTTTCAAAAGTGCTTTTTAAAATGGAGACATTGGCTGTACTTCAGAATAGCATCTTGGATTCCTTGGTGTCTTTGGGCTCCCTTTCCAGTGCACAGCGGTGTCCCAAGTGCATGGGGATTGAGTATTAGGCCTCCCAACAGGAAGGCTGTGTCTACACTACCATGGTAAGTCAACCTACGCTAAGCAACCCCAGCTATGTACCTTAGGTTGAGTTATCGCGGGAGGTCAATGGGAGAAACTCCCGTTGACTTACCTTATTCTTCTTGGTGAGGGTAGAGTACAGGGGTCGACTGGAGAGTGATCTGCTGTTGATTTGATGAGTCTTCACTAGACCTGCTAAATCGACCGCCAGTGGATCGATCTCAGAGCGTGGATCCAGGCTGTAGTGTAGATGTAGCTGAAGTGTCTGCACCACCTTGTCTCCATTGCTTCCTTCAAAACACATGTCCCTTCTTCCCAGGACTTCTGGGTGATTGGTTTCTAGAAGCAATAAATGCACATTCTCACCAGATGGGGGCAGCAAAAACCTACCTCTGACCCTGTGAGAGAGGCTGAGCCCCATGGAATCTGCAAGAGAGGAGGGGCCATGGGAGGAAGACACCTCCCCACCCCTTTAACAGTAGAGGAGTTTATTTATCCTATTAAGTACAGGAAATCTCAGTCAACAGCTTAACATACAGGCACAGGTTAAACAAGCCATGTAAGACATTTTTTACTGAACACGTGAAAAGTCAGGGCCTAAGACTCCAAAGACAGAGTTGTCAGAACAGTTCATATTGGAGTTGGAGCTTATTTATCTTAACATCTTCTGATGTTGCTTGTGTATACTGGAGGTGGAAATAGTTCTGCAGACCTGTTTAAATTGGGCAAACCAGCAGCATTTAACAAGGAAATGAAAGATTTACATTTTAAAGATTACGTTTGTCTTCCTTCAGCTCCCTCTTCAGCATCTCAGGGAGACTTGCAGAGAGCCACAGCAGAACAGTGAACTTCTCCTCTCTCATGTTCTGTGAACTGTCTGCAGATCTTGGCAGAACCCTTCAATAGCAACTCATCTGAACTTTCTCCATGACTTACAGGGAATGGCATACGTCCATCCATTTCATGCAGGTGTCCATCCACATTGACAAAAAGAAAAAAATAGAAGTTCACTTCCTCCTCTATTTGACACTAACCTTCTGGTGCAACAGCACTATGGACTTCCTGAATAGCCTTGTTGTTTTCAGTCACCAATGCCTGTGGATGCAGTAAATTGGCACCCCCACACATTGTACCCAAGTGCACTGTCCCCAGCAGGCAATGCCACAATTTATCCTAAGATCCCCTGCAGGGTTCTCTGAACCAGCTAGGGCTTCTCATTGCAGCTGGATTCAGTCCAGCAATGGCTTCTCTCTCAAAGGAGTTTTGTTAATTCAGAGTTACTCAGGGATGTATCCCTCTCATTCACCAGCCTCTGTAAGCTGAAATTCTAGTCCTGGCCTGCTTCCTTGCATACACGTGGCTGTGGCAGGGCGCTCTGTCCTCTCAGAGGAGACTGTCTCATTCTGAGTTTCTCACACCCTTAGGAGCAGGGATGGTTTCTGTTCCACAGGCCATCTTTAGTAGCTGTGGTCTAGGCCCAATATGAGGCAAGGATGGTAAAAACTATCAGGACATAGAAAAGGTAGAAATATATAACAAATATTTCTGTTCTGACTGGGAAAGAAGCAGTAGGAACAAAGTATTAGAAAAAAGTGATTTTAAAACAGCAGCTAGCCTACACGTGTGTGCATCTTACCTAAAGTCCTGCCATCCCATAGTGGTGACGTATCTGGCTGTGTCTACACTAGCGCATCTGTCGGTCAGGGTGTTGTAGGGGAGTCAGCTGTCCCTGACTGACCTACTTTTCATCAACAAAAGTGCCAGTGTGGATAGCACTATGTTGGCAGGAGGTGCTCTCCCCAGCACAGCTACCGCCACTGGCCAGGGGTGGTTTAACTGTGCCGGCAGGAGAGCTTCTCCCACTGGCACAGAGCAGCTACGTGGGAGACTTTCCAGCAGTGCAGCTGTGGTGGTGCAGCTGTGCCACTGTAAGGTCTGAGTGTCGGCCTAGCTTCTTCTGACCTTTCTCCTTTTCTCTTCCCCCTCCCACTAGTTCCTGTGTCTAGCTTCCCCTGCTCCCCTAAGGGGGTGCTGCTCTTAGTAACCCTGTGGGAGTTCTTTGTCTTGTTGATGGACTTTGGCCCTTCTGGCCACACCTGTTCTGTAGGCTGGGCAGAAGATCAAGCAAGATTCATTTGAACCAATTGTTTCGGCATTGTCCATTAACAATTCTTACGTGACCGTCCTGGGCCATGTCCTCTTTCCTGCCTGTAGAAATACTTAAACCAAGCCACTCTGCTTCCTTCCCCAGACCTAAAGAAGAGCTAGCTCTGTGTAGTTCGAAACATGTACTTTCCACCAACAGAAGTTGGTGCAATAAAAGATAGCGCCTTACCTGCCTTGTCTTTCTCTAACCCAATATATTCATACAGGAAAATACTACCCCAATAATCAGCTCAACATACAATATTAATCCATTATTAAAATTCAGCTTTATAGTCATCACATGCATTTTTACACAGCCTAATCCAGGGTCATACATCTAGGATTAAAGTGCATGTTATGATTATAAAATGGGGGACCATATCATGGAAAATGGTAACTTTGAAAAGAACTTAAGAATTGTGGTAGAAAATCAGTTGGACGTGAGCTCCCAATTCATTGCTGTAGAGCTGGGGCATCTAAGCGACAAGCGGCGTCATTGAGAGGCGTCACCGCTGAAATGCCGCAGAAATTCAGCGGCATTTTGGCGGATGCTCCACTGCCGCCATGGTCCTTTGTCTGGCACCCACCAGACGAAAAGGTTGGGCACCACTGCTGTAGAGGATGAGCTCTTGGATGTATGAAGTGGAAAATATCAATCAGGAGCAAGGAGGTGACATGCCCTCTGTAAACAGCTTTAATGATCCCATTACTGGGATACTGTGTCCATTTCTGGGTGTCCACACTTCAAAAAGATTGTTGGCAAATTGGAAAGGGTTTGGAAGAGAGATACAAGTATGATCTGAGGTCTGAAAAACTTGCCTTAGAGTGAAAGACAAGAGGCCTAGTGTATTTGGTTTCACCAAGACAAGGTGTAGTAATGACTCGATTGCAGTCAAGTACCTATAAGCGGCAGAGATGTCTGGTTGCAGACAGCTCTCCTGTCTAGCAGAAAAAGGCAGAACAACATCCAATGGCTGGAAAATGAAGGTAGGCAAATTCAGACTAAAAAGGTGAATGTTTTTAGCAGGGAGAATAACTAACCATTGAAACAGCTTACCTAGGGACATGGGGGATTCTCTATTGCTTGAAATGCTTAAACCAAAACTGAAAGAGATGCTGTGGTTCAAACAGAAGTGATGAGCTTGATGTAGAGATTATTCAGGGTGGTTCTCTGGCCTGGGTTATATAAGACATAGGTGGTGATTAAAATCTGTTAATCTAGTTAGTGAAAACAGCTAGTTTTGGACTCTCTCTCTCTCTCTCTCTCTCTGGCAGGCAAAGAAACTGGTAGAGTCACTTCCACAGGAAATCAAGGCCAATGTATCCAAAGAGGAAGCAGAGAAGATTAAAGCTGCACTGGAGGCAGCAGGAGGAACTGCGGTTCTGGAATAGATGGCCCACTCATGGCTGAGGGACTAATGTACCGCCTGCCCGTGCAGGGCACCTGTCCACTGACTGTTGCAGGGTTCCTGTGCATTTCCAGGGGGCTGAGATCTGCCCTGCTTTTCTGCAGTGGGCTTTGCTCTGTTACGATGGCCCTGCACCAGTGGGGTGTGTTCAGTGAGAGGGCTGACATTTGTACCAGCACCATAATGAACTCTGAATCTATTAAAAAGATGTGTGGGAGGGAAAGTTTGTGAACCAGTGATGTGTAAAAGACCAGTCCTTTCCGAAACCACTCACCAGCCTGTGCATGCCAGCCAGCAGAGCTGCCTGAGGGTGGAGTGCACCCATGCGCCAGCCCATGTGGCTTTGTGCCACCGAATAGGCCTGTTGCTAGGCTGTGATCACTGATATTTTCACCCCATGTATATACTTTTTTTCTTGTCCCCCTCTTTCCAGTGGTATCTTCCCAGTTGCCTTCTCTGTGTGTGTTTGGGCGGGGGGGAGGGCGGCGTGTCCTATGCTAATACACGAGTTTGTCTGAGTTGCAGTGAAAGGTCAATCTCAACCTAGGCTGTGGCTAATTATTTACAGGTGAATGGATGAGGAGCTGAGGGAAGGGGTATTTTCCTTGCAGGGTGAGGTTCGGGTTGGGGTGGATTCTCCTCCCTAATGGGAGTCTGAACAGCATGGAGGCTTGGACTCCGTTCTGCCCAGCTGACTGCTGCTGTGCAGGGTGGGCACCTGTCTATCACAGGTGACTAATGTGCACTTGGAGGGAGGACTTGCCAGCCCAAACTAAGGCCACGTCTATACTTACAGCAGCAGAGCTGTGCCTCTGTAAGGCTTGTAAGAGCGCTTGTGTAGCTACGGTATGCCAAGAGGAGAGAGCTCTGATGTCAACATAATAAAACCAGCTCAGTGGGCGCTGGGAGACCATCTCCTGCTGCCATAGCAGTATGCACACCCATGCTTATGCCAGCAAAATTTATGCTTGGGGGAATGTTTTTTTCACAGGCCTGAGCAACAAAAGTTTTACTGACATAAGCACTAGTGAACCAGAGCCTGTGGGAAAGTCCCCCTGAAGCCAGGCCAGCATCTTGTTTCTATGACCCTCCATCTCCAGTGTCATTGGCTAATCCTGGCCACCTTCATTCACAGCCCCTCCCTTTGCCTTACCTTTCTGAGCTGTTAATAATCTAATGGTGTCATAAGCATAAATCCCAGTTCTGAACCTTAGCGTCCAAAATGTGGGTGCCTAGCATAAATCCTCTAAGCTTAATTACCAGCTTAGATCTGATAGCGCTGCCACCAGCATGATTTCCAGTCTCACTCTGGTGCTCTCTGTCTCCCCAACTCCTGGGGGAACAAGAATCAGATGCCCGACTCAACCACAAAGGGAAATAACCATCCCTTCCCTCTTTACCTCTTGCAAGATTCCTGCCCACGGGTAGACTAGGAGGATTTCCGCTAATTCTTGAAACAATAACCCAGAGAGATTAACTCTCCCTCACGAGCTATGCAGATTTCAACCTAGGTCAAGTCTAACTCAAAGAGATTTCCCCTCCCTGTTCCTTAGCCTTGAACAGATAAAAACTCAAAAGGTTTTAAAAAAGCAACTTATATAAAAAAGAACGAAAAGACATAAAATGGTTCTCTGTATCAAGGTTGACAATAATAACGTCAATTGTTAAAAGAAATGAATAAACAACCTTATTTAAAAATATACAATTTACAAAGACATTCACCAACTTCACACATGTAAATACCAAACATATAAAAACCTATTGCCGGTCGCAGACATTTAGGCGCACTAGGGCGGTTGGCCTAGGTGCAAGATTTGGGGTGCCAAAGTGCGCCCCACCCAAATTTTTATGGTTGCAGCCGTGCGTAGTCTGAGCTGCCAGCGGCAGCAGCGCCTGCAGCCCGGCAGCTGGGCGTCCCGGTCATGCGCAGGCCACGGCAGCAACTGGCAGCTTAGGGCGCCTCCGGTCAGGAAGCGCACGCAGCGCAGCCGGCAACCGAAGGCGTCCCCGGGCTCAGGAAGCGCCACGGCGGTCGGCGGCCCGGGGCGTCCCCAAGGTTCAGAGGAGGCCGCCAGTCGGCGGTTCCGGGCGTCCCGCGCCCCCGGGTCAGGGCGACCGCGGCTTCCGGTGGCCGCGTGAGCGCATGCCTGCGGCAGCTCGCGCCGGAGCCGCGAGACGCACGCTGGGGGCTGGCGAAATGCCGCGGCGCCTCGAGGAGTCAGTAAATCCTAGCGCCTGGCCCTCCCTATGTCAATCACTTTGCTTCCCCTTGAGGGGTCATTGACCCCCATTTGAGAAGGCTCTGGATTAGAGCCTCTGACGCTGGCCTTCATCCCAACCCTTGGCTGGCATAGTTGCTTTCTCCTGCTGCTGGGACTGTCGATGCATCTGGGAGGTTGATTAGTCTCACTGAGCCTACTCGCCCTAAAAGCCCAGGTATTGGGGCTCAGGCATGTCTGTTTGAAAGTTACCAGCATGATAGCATAGCTTGGCTCTTAGGCATCTGTATCCCTGAATCCTGCAACCGGATCGTGCTCAGGGTCCCGGTGAGATATAGCCAAAGCCCCAAGTCCAGGCCCAGAGATGAGCTGTGCTCAGAGCCTGTGCACACACCTTCTACTAGCTCATCCACATCAGCTTTGAGTGAAAGTGCCTAGCAGATGCTGGTAGGGTGACTAGACAGAAATTTGTAAAAATCAGGGTGTGTGGTCGGGGGGGGGGGGGAGGGAATAGAGGTGTATATAGAACAAAAAGCCCCGATATTGTGTGTCCCCTATAAATTGGGGCATTCTGTCACCCTAGGGGTGTGGGTAACCTGCGTGTCCCTGGGGTCAAAGAGTGGTGGCTTTGCTCAGCTTTGCACGTGTGCCATTGCCCTGTCAGTCATGGCCCCTTCAAACAGGGGGCAGGGGCAGGGGCGGGGACCAGGGGCAGGCTACTCCCGACAAGCTGGGTCCCTGCCCTCAGCGGCGCGTGTGGCCCGGGGCAGTTCTGGGTCCCTCTGCGTCGCCTTTTAATCTTCTCTGTCTGGGTTGCCCCGTTTAATGAGCAGGGCGGCGGGCTCCGCTGGGCAGCGGCGCCTGGGGAAGCGTGATCCCGCCGCGCGAACCTGGCCCGAGGCGGAGAAGACGCGTGTCCGCGACTTACGGGGGCCTGGCCTCATGCGGCCCGCCTGCTGCACCACCGCTGACCTGCTCAAGGTGCGGCTCCGACCCAACATCCGGACCTCCCCCTGTCCCAACCTCCGCCCCCCGGAACCCTCCCCGGGCCTAAGTCCCCATGCCTCAACCTCCGCCTCAGCGGGACCTCCGCACTCGGGGCCTCCGGAACCGCACTGTGCCGCACCGGTTCGCCCCTCCGGGACCGTCCCCGTGCCGAACCTCGCCGGATCCGACCCCCTCGGCCCCCTCATTGCCCGCAACCCTTCCGCTCCGACCCTCCGGGACCAGCCACTCGTTCCCCCTCCCGTTCGGACTCCAGCCCCCGGACCGCCCCTCGGGCCCGCCCACTGCCCACCTCCCGCCCACGGACCGCTCGGACCACTCGTGCCCCCGACCCCCTCGGGACCCTCCACACTGCCCACCCGCCTCGCCGCACCCTCCGGCGCGGACTCACCTGGGACCACTCGGCCCTGTTCCATCGGCCCCCACCGCTGCCCAACCCCCGCCCCCCCCGGTTCCTCACCTCGGCCCCACCTGCCAGCCAATCCTATCGCCTGTCGCCGCCCACCCCGCTGCAAACCAGTTCCTGGGCCGCCCCCCGGTTCCACCTCGGCCCCCCCGCTGCCCCACCTCCTGCTACCGGACTCCCCTGGTCTCCCAGTGCCGACTTCCTCCCCTGAGTCCCAGAACCCCCCCGTGCCCCAACCCTCCTGCCCTCTGGGACACCCCCGTGCCCCAACCCTCCTGTCCCCTCCCGGGCCTTCCAGTGCCCCAACCCTCTGCTCCCCCAGAACCCCTCTCGGGCCCCCCAGTGCCTGCACCCCCACCAGGCCCCCCTCGGGCCCCCCCAGTGCCCCAATCCTCTGCCCCCCGGCCTCCCACTGCCCTGGCACACTAGCACCCAGCAGTGTTGGCTCTGACCACCCCAACCAGCTGTTTGGAGGCTCCATTGCTCTCTCCGCCCCCTCCCTGGAGCTGTTCCCTCAGCACTGCTGGGTCTGCAGGCTGGCTCTGCACAGGGACTGGCTGTCCAGTAAGCACCTGCCTGGGCTCACAGGAATCCCTAGGGCACAGACCTGCATTAGGAAGAGGGAGGTGTTTCCTTTGCCCCCATCCCATCTTCCCACCTCAAGCCCCATATTCCTGGGCCACTCTCGCTGCCTTCCGTGGCTCCTGAAGCCTGGTCCCCAGCCAGGGGCCCGATGGTCTCATTAGTCTTATCTCCTGAGGACTTTGGCCCCATGCCTGGCACAGCACGGCCGTGCTCAGCAGCACAGGCTGTAGGCGCTTGTATAGGCTGGGGCGCTATGGAGTGCGTGGCTGGCTCGGATCGGTTGGTGGAGCAGAGGTGTAGGGGATCCCCTGGCTCACAGAGCCCCCAACTTGCAGGGGGCACTCTGTTACTAACCTGGAAGATGTAGTGATCCGGGGCTGGGGCTGGGGCTGGGGCCTGGTCAGGACTCCTGAATCCATCTCCTAGCTCTGCTTTTCCCGCAGGCTGAGCAAGCAGAGAGAGAGAGAGAGAGAAGGTATTTCTCCCTGGAGTGCTAGGGAGGTTCCTGCTGCCAGGTGCTGCGGCCGTGGAAGACAGAGACTCAGTGGAACTGTGCTGCAGCAACTGGGAGTGAGATGAAAGGCCTCTGCTGCCCTTCACCGTCTCTGGGGCTCCCCTCCGGCATGGCCCTCCCCCATCACTGGCCATGGCCTGGCGGGTTCTCTTACATACACCGCTGAGAGGAAACAGGCCCAGGGACATGGCGTGGGGGCACCCCATGCTGGGAGGGGCATGCATTATGTATAGGTGCCCTCTAACTTGGTTTTGTCCCATCCCGGTCCCCCCACCCCACCCCACCCCGCCCCGTGCCTGCCATGGTCCCTGCTCCAGGTGACAGGGTGTGGGGCTGATTCCCAAGCTCCGGTCACGTGGTGGAGCCCACGGGGCTGTGGTCACTTGCTGGGGCTCTCCAGCGCATGTGCTAAGGATTAACCCCAAGAAGGGTCGGGACCATTGTCCCCGATGTGCAGGGAAAGGGTCCCAAGCAGCTGTCCCAGTCTTGGCTCTGCAGTGGATGGAGGGATCAGCCCTACACTGTGCCCTGAGCTGGGGGTGTTGGGCCTGACCCCCTGCATGTTCTCGCCCTGACCCAGGTGCATCTGCAGACGCAGCAGGAGGTGAAGATGCGCATGACAGGCATGGCGCTGCGTGTCATCCGCACTGATGGCTTTCTGGCGCTATACAATGGGCTGAGTGCCTCGCTCTGCCGCCAGGTGAGTGCCTAGGGCCTCATCTGCCCCATTTCTGCCAAGAGGAGGCACCCCCCACACTGGGCCCTGCACCTCCTGCTGCAGAGCGCACACCCCAACTGGTTACCCAGGTCCTGTGCTTCCTGCCATGGGGGTCACCCCCGCTTCCCCTCCCCCTCAGTCCCTCAGCTTCCTGCCGTGGGGGTTGCTCCCCTCCCATTACCCAGGCCCTGGGCCTCTCCCCATTATGCAGGCCCCACACATTCCTCCCAGATCCAGGTCCTGGCCTTGGTAGTGCTCCTTTCCGGGGAGCAGCTCCCTCTGGCTGAGCTGGGGAGCAGCAGCCCAGCCCTGGAGACAGGGGCTCGGTGCCAACTGTGGCTCTGTTTACGGGCTCAGTGCCACATGCTGAGCAGCACCTTTGGTAGCTGTCTGGGGAGGGCAGGGAGTCCCCTGAGGTGCAGCAATTGGGCCCTGCTCTGACTCTCTGTCTCCTCAGATGACGTACTCCCTGACGCGCTTCGCCATCTATGAGACCGTGCGGGACCGCATGAGCCAAGGCACCCAGGGACCTCTTCCCTTCTATCAGAAGGTGCTGCTGGGTGCTATGGGAGGTGAGCAGGGGCAGGGGCAGGGGAGCCCAGGCCATGGGCTGTGGCCAGGCTTGGGGAGTCCCATGACCCTGAATCTTCTCTGGTTGCAGGTTTCACTGGTGGGTTTGTGGGGACCCCGGCAGACATGGTGAATGTCAGGTCAGTTCTATGTGTCTTGGACGCTCTGCTCGCTGGGGATGTGGCTGGAGTGCAGGGCAGAGGGAGATGTCGGCCATCCCATCTCAGCTTGTCATGTGCTCCATGGGCTTTGGCCTGATCCAATGTGGCGTATCGTACATCCTGCACCTAAAGGGATCAGAATTGCCCACCCTTGCCTGGGGCTACCCGAGATCGGGGGTTCCAAATCCCTGGGGTTGGCCCCTCTGATGTCACAGGAGCTGGCAGTGGAGAAGCCCCGCTAGGTCCCTGTCCCCACGGGTGCAGGGCTGCGCCCACTGCATGACCCCATCTCCCCAGGGAGCACCGGTCATAGTCGTATGCTGGGTGAGCTCAGGCCTGCTCAGAACAAGGGGGCCAGAGTCCCACTCCAAGGATTTATCACAGGGGCAGGTCACTCTGTCTGTCCTGGTCTGTCTCCCCTCACCTCCCCCACTGCTCTGTCTCTGTAGGATGCAGAATGACATGAAGCAGCCGGTGCATTTGAGGCGGAAGTGAGTGACGGTGCAGTAAGTGGGGGGACCCCAAGGACTTGAGACCAGCTGGCTTGGGTCCCACCCCCCGAGCATGTGATGGGAGGAGGCAAGGATCCCTAATGGGATGCTAAAGGGCTGCTCACATGGTGACACTGGGGGGGATCCACTCCCCCTGTGCCTTCCCTATGCCATCTCTGTGGATGGGAGCTGCAGTGAGGTGGTATGGCCACTGGGGGGCAGCATTGCTCCAAGCTCCACAGTTGCTGGCTGGCTGGGGGGGCGAGGTGGGGGGCAGTGCATTGGGTGACCCCAGCTCTGCTCTCAAGCAGGAATTTCCAGCAGCCCTGGATGTATCGAGTGGGGTGTCGGAGAGAGTGAGGGCTGATTGGAAGGGCTCACAGCTTTACCTCTTTCTCTTCTTGTTCCTCCAGTTACTCCCACGCCCTGGATGGCATGTACCGAGTGCTTCGTGAGGGTAGGACTCTGCCACAGGCCTGGGGGCACAGGGGCTTGGCATCTCCTCTGGGCTGAGCAGGGGCACCCTTGGCTGGTGTTGTGAAGCCTCAGGGCAGGAATTGCTTGCGGGGGACACCAGGGCAGCTAAATGGCTCGGTTTGGTCAGAGGCCAAGTGGCAGCTGGGTTGGGGGGCTGGATCCAGCTGATCTAAGTCTGCAGGGACCAGGGGCAGCCTGGTTGGCAGCCCTGTCATGGGTGTGGCTGGAGACTGGAGTCGAAATGGCCAGGCAGAGCGGGTGCTGGAGATGAGCAGGGCCCAAGGGGCAGGCTGAGTTGGAAGGGCGTTAGGTGGTTGCGATTGTTCATCCATAGGCTGCTTCTGAAGTGCAGCAGCCTTAGGAGCCCTCTGAGCAGTTTGGATTTGTCCCATGGGATGACACAGCAAGGGCCAGGCCAGACGCTGCAGTGAGAGGCATCAGCCCCGAGCCCTCCAGTGGTGGGAATGAAACACCCCTCACCCCCCAGCTGGGAAGGGAGAGCCTGAAAGGGGAGTTCTTTTTTCAAAGAAAGGAAGAAGAGGCAGACAAGCAGTGGAGAGGGAGAGTGCCAGAACAGGCTGAAAAGAATCAGTGCTAGGGTGAGTGACTTCTCTTCCCTTGGAGCCAGAGGCAGGGGCCCCTGGGGAGTTCCCTTGCTGGGTGGTGGAGGGTCCAGGGGCTGGAGTCACAGCCAGAGCCTGCCGCCCTGCACAAGGCCAGGCTGTGGGTGGACGACTGGCCTGGTGGACGGCTTGGCGCAGGGCTAATGGGAAGGGCGGCTCCCGGCTGGCCTGGGACTGAATTCACCCCCCGCACACTGTGCACTGATTCCCCTCCCCCTCCTCAGAGGGCTTGAAGAAGCTGTTCTCAGGTGCTACAATGGCGTCGAGCCGAGGGGCCCTGGTCACCGTTGGACAGGTAGGAACCCTCCCCCGGGCACTGGGGGGCGGCTGGGACTGGCTCTGCCCCGGGCCTCACGGGCTACCTTTGGGCGGTGGGGGAGCCAGTCCCTTGGGATGTAGGGAGACACGGAGGCAGGGGCAGGATGAGCCACTAACTGCGCCCCCCTTCCTGCAGCTCTCCTGCTATGACCAGGCCAAGCAGCTGGTTCTCACGACTGGGTTTCTCTCTGACAACATCTTCAGTCACTTCCTGGCCAGCTTCATTGCTGTGAGTAGGAGCAGGGCTGGGGGAGGGCTGCCCGATGGTGCTAGTCACGGGAATTGCAGCCAGGTGCTAGGCGTGCACTCCACAGGGCTGCTGGCTTCCCATGCCTCAGGCTGCTACTGCAGAGCTCTTGCCCCAGAGAAATGAGATAGTGGGATGAGGAGACCCCCCCCAGGCCTGCAGGTCTCTTCTGTTCACAGCATGTAGGTTCTTGCCCTGTTCCCCTCTGCAGATTAGTGACCCGGAGCTGGGATCTGAACCTGGGACCTCCCACACTACGTGCATGACCTAGTATTCCTGGAGCTAAAAGAGCCACTCCACTAGCTGGCAGCAGTAGTAGACTCTCAGCCGCATGTGGAGCAGCCACTAGAGATCAAGAGACTCCTACTCTGCTCACTTGGATGGGTTACGTAGGCAGCTCTGTGTCCGTTCACCTGCCCTCTGCCCAGGGACTGGAAGGGAAAGGGTCAGTGGCACCACTAGTCTCAGGGACTCCCTGTCTGTGACCCACCTTGTCCCTTCCCCCCAGGGTGGATGTGCCACATTCCTCTGCCAGCCCATGGACGTACTCAAGACTCGCCTGATGAATTCACAGGGAGAGTACCGGGTGAGTAACCGTGTGACCCTTCCTGGGCTCACTGCAATCTGTCCTGCCCCTCCCCACCTCCCTTCCCTGCCACAATCTGATCAGCTGCCCATATACCTCCCCACTGCCCCGTGGCTGGATCCCTGGCTTCTCACACCCCAGATCTCAGCCCAGACACTCCTGTCTCCAGGGTAGCTGCGAGCCAGATCAGTCCGAGGCAGTTCCCGGAGTGGGTCTCTTGGCTTATTTCCCTCTCTTTCATTTCAGGGTGTTGTCCACTGTGCAGTGGAGACCGCCAGGCTCGGACCTCTGGCCTTCTACAAGGTATCGGACCACGGCTGGGGGTTGGAGGGCATTGGGGGCCAGCGGGGGTGGAAGGAGTGTGGGAGCAGAAGGGTGCTCATGTGAGGGCTGGAGGGCAGAGTGTGGTGTGAAAGGAGCACAGGGGGCGGGTGATGCGGGGGCCTGCTCAGGCTCTCCCTGAGCTAGCTCACTGGCTCCTGGGGCAGGGCTGCCTGGAGGTGCAGCCCCAGGACCTGCCTGCTGGTTGGGTGGGTATGGGGCTGTGGGGGTGGAGCCCATGAAAAGGCCCATAGGGGCTGGGGCCCCGGCACTGGCTCCCGCTGGTCCTGGCGGGTGCTGACAGTGGTGCTTACTTGCCTGGGGACAGAATCATCCACCGTGCAAACCCCACGCACCCTGGCTGTCTGCGCACCTCCTCCACCCTCTTCTGCTGCCCCTCCTCTTGGCCATTGGGACCGGCTGCCGCTCCCCTGCCTGGCCACTTCTGCTCCCCGTAGCCTCCTCCTGTCCTTCTCTTCCACCCCCAGCTGCCCCACCCATGCCCCCCAGAGGGCCGAATTGCTCAGTGCCAGAGCATCCTGGCTGGGGAGGCCCGAGCAGGACAGAGACTGACCCTCCCCTTTCTCCTTTCCTGCCCATCCCCTTCCAGGGCTTCATTCCTGCTGCCATCCGCCTGGTGCCTCACACCGTCCTCACCTTCGTCTTCTTGGAGCAGCTGCGCAAGTACTTTGGAATCAAAGTGCTGGCCTGAGGGGTGGAAGGGCCCTGTGCCTTCCAGATCCAGCTCCTCCCGGGGATGAGACCCAGCGAGACACCACTGAGGTCCCAGAAGGCCCCTTCCTGCCTCCCACTAACCCAGCTGGGCCAAAGGGCCCCGCCCCTGGACTGGGCTCACGGTTGCCATAGCAATAGGGATGGGTCCTCTCCTCCCTGCACCTTACAGGCCCCTGGGGGGGCACATGCCCTGGGAGGCCAAGGCTCTTCGGAGCCGGTCCATCCCTTGCTCTGTGACAGGCCCCGAGTCCCAGGGCGCCCTTGTTTACAGCAGAACCTGGCAGGTTCTTCAGCAACGGGGGCTCAGGTGGGACCGGCTCCCCCGGCCCTCAGGGCAGTATTACTGGTGGAGGCTGGGGAGGGGATCGCGGGCTTCCCCAGAGGATCCCATGGGTGGAGAAAGGAGACCCAGGCTCAGGGTGCTGGGGTGCTGAAGCAGTTCTGCTTGGTCCCTGCCTCCATCCCTGTGTGATCTCTGCCCCTGTCGGGCTGATGGCATCCCCCTCCCCTCCTTCCTGCAGGCCCTTGGCTTGCTGTCCACGGGTGCCCCCTCTTCTGGGATGGGTCTAGCGCTGCCCCCGGTAATACTCTCCCCAGTAGTCTGGTTCCCTCAGTCCTTCTCCTGCCTCTCCCCACCTGCTGTCTCATGCTTTAAAGATCAGTTTGTTCAGCCAAAATCTCCCAGACACCAAAGGTTGTTGGGCTCTTCAGGGATCTATGCTTTGTACCAATGATGGAGAAAGGACCCTCCCCTGCTCAGCTGCCCCAGGCAGAGGGTGGAGCACCAGCTAGAGGAGGGGAGAGGAAAGTCCTTCTCTCACACATGCAGCCCAGCTCCTGTCCTGGGCTGGGCAGTGCCTGACCTGCTGTGTCTGCGGCTCTGCCTCAAACCTGCCTGGGGCACATGATGCCTCGGGCCATGATGGGATCTTGGCAGGAGTCACCTTGGAAAGTGTCTCACGTAGATGAAAAGTAGCTGTGGGAACCAGTCCAAACAGCACGTGCTGTCTGGCCTGCACCCGGTGGTCTGGACCAACAGACTGATGGATGTGAGCTCTGCATGGCACATGGGGGTTGGAGCAGTTCAGGAGAGATCTGAGCTGTTGTTTGCACCCAGCGCTAACCCCGTGGTGGTGCAGCAAAGTGGGACCCCAACATCCAGCACGTTCCAGCGGAGCTGCCTTCTCTGGCAGACCGGGCCTCCTGCTGGCAGCTTTGCTGGGCTGCTCTGTGCTGGCCCTGCTGATTGAGGATCTGCTGTAGAGTCTGTCTAAGGATCAGAGTGAGTTGTGGGGGCTGCTCCAAGCCAGCGACGGATCCTGCTTGTGTAGGGAGCATTTGTATCTCACGCCTGCTCCTTGCTGCTGCTGCTGCTGCCCCCACGAGCCACCACTTCTGAAATGCTGCTGTTGCCCGCAAGTGGTCGGGCCAGGCAATGAGCCATGTGCCAGGTGTCATTCTCGTGCCTGGTGCCCCTGGGATCAAAGAACTGGAGCATTTGTAACCATGATAATAAACCAATGGAACCACTGCAGGTCTGTGACTGTTGCTTCTTTCATGGGGGATGGGGAGGGACAGAGCTGATGCCCCCAGCTCCCCAGAGCCTTGCACAGAGGCAAAAACCTTAGCTGTCAAACAGGCCCCAGAGCCACCTCATCCCCAGTGCCTGGGGCCCTGTCCACCCACAGGGAACGCGGGGAGGGGAGAACCACACTAGAGGGTCTCAGCTGGGCACTCCCCTTTCCCCCCAGTTCATGTGCCTTGGCACAGTTCCCACCCAGCGGCAATGTCTAGAACATAGAGCTCTGTGCCCCCCTTCCTGTCCCCGGGGGTTTGGGGAGGCCTCTGCATGTCCAGCCCATACCCCGCTAGCTCACGATTCCACCCCTGGTTTGCGCTCAGGGTTCTTGTAGGTGCCCCAGCTTGTCCCAACTCAGCTGGGGGTGCTGCGGGTGGCAGGTGAAGCTGCTAGCAGTGGGGTGCTCTCACATTGCTGCCCCAAGGGGCCCCCACTGGACCTGTGAGAGAAACTGCTGGGCAGAGGCTGTGCCATGAGCACCCCCCGGCTTCACACATTTTATGTCCAATGTCCCACAGCGCCAGGGCCTGGATGTGACACTAATTGGGCTCCAGCAGCTGGAATGCAGCCAACCTGGGATGGAGAGGCAAGGAAAACTTGTCACCTTAACGAAGCCTAATGATGCCATCTGGCCTTGTGCTTTATTCCTGTCCCTGCTCCCCAGGAGAGAACTCAGGCATGGCCCAAGTGAGGGGGTTGAGGGAGCCGCAGCAGCGACCCCTCACCATTGCTGCATGTTCAGGGTGTAGGGGAGGTTGGGGCATGTGGGGTGCCCACTGCTGCCCTGGGGAGCAGGCTGTGCACTGGGACTGGCCTTTGCTCCCTTCTGCGGGCTCTGTGGCAGAAGCCTGAGCCAGAGCCTCTCACTTCCTTGAGCTTCACCCCCAGACCGGTGGAGTCCTAGGCTGTGTCTGTCTGTGCCGTCTGGTTTTCCAAGGGCCTGATTAATGTGCAAGCAGCAGGACTCCTGGTTCTGCCACTTCTGAGCCTGACACGCCAGCTTCCGGGGGTCAGCAAGAGGAAGGCCAGGGCTTCTGCTGAGACGCTGGCTGTGATGCCATAGGCAAGGTGGGAGCAAGGCACTGCTGTGAGGCTGTTTGCAGCACAGGGGCCCTGCACTGGTGGGCCGGAGGCCAGGCCATTGGGCACTGGTTCCGTGCTGAGGGGGTGGAAGTTCAGAGTCCCTGGGATTCTACTGAACCTGTGGTGGAGCCATGAGTATCAAGCACAAGGTAAACATGTTTGTGCCCAGTCGCTTGGAGGGGCGGGAGGTGGACCTGAGTGGAGCTGTCAGTTATGTGCCAGCCCCAACCGTGGGCTGGCCCTTCTATGATCCACGCCATCCCAGCTCAGGCAGTGCCCACTGCAGCACCACTCAGCAGGGCTGTGGTGATGGTTGTGGGCTGCTGCAGGCAGTGTTTACCCGAACGCGCTCTCTGCCGGCCCAGCACAGGATAAACATGAGCCTGCTACCAGCTGGCAGAGACTGGAACCAGAGGGTCAGTGCAGCTCCTTGCTGCATGGGGGCTGGGCCGTGATTTCACACACGGAAGTGATGCACTTGAGCATGTAGAAGATGGGTTAGAGGGGGTTGCAGTGCATAGAACAGCAAATGCAGGTCCAGACTCCCAGCAGGGGGTGCTGTTGGGAGCAGGGCAAATGCTCAGGCTGTGGCGGGAGCTCCCGACTAGTCCAGCGAGATACCGGAGGCAGGAAAGTGAAAGCAGAGCCAGCAGCCAGCATGGACAGTAACCCAGGCCAAAGCTGGCACAGGGATGTTGGCCAGTGCAGGGCCCTGTGTGCCCGGAGGGCTTGTGCACCCCTGGACAGCACAATATGCCAATGCCAGCTCTGCCCTGCCTCAGCACCAGCCAAGCAGGGATCCGATCTCCCTCTCCGCAGACCAGGAGAGTGTGCAGCAGGGCTCGTCTGGGATATAATTCATGGCCAGAATCGCACATGCTGTGTATCGGCAGCTATGCTGTGTGTACATGTGTGTATTCCCAAGGGCCAGCCGGGACCCCTTGTACCTTTCCCAGAAGGCCCTAGCACGCTCTTCCCAACTCCCAGAGCAGCTGCTTTCCGGCCAGGGGCATCCTGGGTGGCTGGTTCTCTGGAGCCTGGATAATAGTGCAGCGCCCGGAGGGGGCAGTCTGGGCAGTGAGTGAGACAGTCCAGGTCATGCTCTGATGGGATGATACCTTGTACCCTGCTGTACAAACGCCTCCCTCATCCCCACAGCCAGTGCGCCCCCCCGCCCAAGCACTGGGCAGGGGAGAGGAGAGGCATGCCCTCTGCCCCTAGGGGTGGGTGTTTGTGCCCCCAAGTCTTGTGCCCTTCCTCTGACTCCTCAGGGGGCTGAGCTGTCCTTATGGCCACTGGGGAGGTGACATCCCTCCCAGCTAAGGCTTAGGCCTCTGCCCTTCCCTAGCAGGACACTAGTGCTGCATGCGGCTCTCCGCAGCCATGCTTCGCCTGCACGTTGGAGCGCAGGAGGGAGGATGCCCTTACTCTCTTGCAGCTGCGTGTGGCGATGACTGGCAGGACCCTGCTGTCAGCCACGCCAGCAGCGTGTGTGGACTCCAGTGCAGGACTCTGTATTGACACGGGTTGCTGAGAGCTGCATCTGGCTCCAGCTGTGTCGCTCCCAGACCTAATTGTCCCATGATGGCCCAGGAAGCCTGACCTGAGGCCGGGGCTTGGGCAAAACATTCAACTGCAAGCCAATGACCAGAATGGCTCTGTGCTTTGCAATCACCCTGGAGGAAAGAGTCATTCCCAATGCCGTCCCAGACCCACACCCAGTCCCTCTCCTCACTCTGCTTGCTGCCAGCAGGCCCTTTATCTAGGAATTTATCAGCTGACTTGACACCACAACAAACACATGTTCTATCCTGCCCAGCAGGGAAAGGGCAGCAGCTTCTGGCTGCTCAGCCAGAGATCCTTTGTAAAGAGGAATTAGCATCTGCCGCTTGGCCAGGGGCACAGGCCTGGGGCCCACATTTCCTCACTGGCTGCCTGAGCTGAGGGATTCAGGGTTGTATTTCTGCTGCCAGTGTGAGCAGTGCTTCATAGTGACAGAATCAGGGGCAATAAGCAGTTTAAAGGGTGACAGATTCCGAGTGCACCAGCCATTAGCAGGGGGCCAGGCACCAGGAGAGGTTGTGGCAAGGGAATTGTTATTTTCTTTTTAAAAGCAAACTCTGCCAAAAAGTGACATCCTGTCCCCCTCAGGAGCCTGGGCTCCTGCATTCCCAGCCTGGCAGCTCCTGGCACAGAGCTCATGGAGCTGTCACCGAGGCCTGGACCATTTGCTTTCATTAGCTAGGCTTATTCTGGAGACCCCCCTGGGACGGGGATGGGCCTGAGGGTTTATTTAGACTTGGACTACACTTAAAAGTTAGGTCAACACAGCTACATCGCTCAAGGGTGTGAAACGAGCCCAGCCCTGAGTAACGGAGCCAGGCCAGGCTAACCCCAGTGCAGACACAGGGTGTGAAACAAGCCCGGCCCTGGGTGCGGAGCCAGGGCAGGCTAACCCCCGTGCAGACACAGCTGTCTGGACAAGGTAACTACCTTCAGGCGGAGAGCTGGGGTTCCTAGCCCAACGCTGCCATTGGTGCAGGCTCTGCAGTGAGTCTCTGTGGGGCCACGCAGCCTAGGCACAGTTGGTGTTCAGTGAATGGTCCATCAGGGCCACTGGACACCAGTGGAGATCCCAGGTACTGGAACTAATCCCAGCCCTTTGCCTCCACAGACCTGCTCTTCGTTCCCTTCCACCTCCTCCCACACCAGCCTTGGCTCCTGCTTGGCTTAGACTTGACCTTTCGGCCCAGGCGTTCGCTGTCTGGATGGGCTGGCCGGGGCTGGGCTTGAAGGCCAGGCCTCTTGCTTGTACAAGCAGGTTCCCCCAACTCATTCCCCTACCACAGATCCACTTCTAGGAGATCCTCTGCTTTCTTCAGAGGATCTTTGGATCTCTCCGTCCCTCTCCATCCTCAGCCCCCCCGCAGGAGGCTTCTCTTGCCCAGGAGGATGGTTTGGTCTGCCAAGGAAGATGGCCCGAAAACAGGCAGGGTTAGGACATAGGCACCCAGTGCAGCATAGCTGCTCAGTGGTGTATGTTCTGTCCCAGAGGGAAGGCCAAGATGCTGTGGAAGGGGAGGGAGAGGAAGCCAGGCTCCTGAGTACTTGGCTGAGAACAGGAGGCTGGAGACAGACAGGGTCGGAGGCCAGGCCAGGCCAGGCTGGGCACTGGCAGACAGGAGAGATCACAGTGGAGACACTTGTCCTGAGTCTCCAAGTGGCTGTTGCTGGTAGCTGTCTGCAGGTTCGTGTCTGACAGTTCTGCCACCTCCCTCCAGTGTCTCCAGGAACTGTTGCATGCTCGGCAGGAGGCCAGCTACAGCCCCCTGCCAGTTCTGTTTGGCATGGGGGCCGGCGAGCTGGGGGTGAGCACTGGTCAGTTATTGGCAGTGTTTTCTCTCACGCTTGCTGCCCAGACCAGGCTGCTCTGGATCTGTCTGCTGCAGATTTCACAGGAAAGTTTTCAGACTCGCTGCACCAGGCTGTCCTGCCTTGTCCCCTACTGACCCTGGAGCTAGTGCTGCATGGATTTCCTCCACGTGAGCCTTCATGGCTCAGCACCTCAGTTCCCAAGAGGGCCAGGCACCTGGCACTCATTACAGGCAAGCCGCAGCCATGTCTCACTTTCTCACTCTGGCACATCATGGAGGGACTTCCCTTTGCAGGTGTCATTGGTGTGGCCCTACCAAATTCACGGCCATGAAAAACATATCATGGGCTGTGAAATCTGGTCTCCCCCTGTGAAATCGGTGAAATCTGGTCTTTTGCGTGCTTTTAGCCTATGCTATACTGATTTCACAGGGAGACCAGCGTTTCTTACATTGGGGGTCCTGACCCAAAAGAGAGTTGCAGGGGGGTCACAAGATTATTTTAGGTGGGTCATGGTATTGCCACTGTTACTTCTGTGCTGCTTTCAGAGCTGGGCAGCTAGAGAGTGGCGGCTGCTGGCCGGGATCCCAGCTCTGAGGCCGCACCGCTGCCAGCAGCAGCGCAGAAGTAAGGGTAGCGGTACCGCAACCCCCCTACAATAATCTTGTGACCCCCTCTCCTCCCACACACAACTCCTTTTTGGGTCAGGACCCCTACAACTACCACACTGTGAAATCTCCGATGTAAACAGCCAAAATCGTGACATTTACGATTTTTAAAATCCTGTGACTGTGGAATTGGCCAACACGGCCCATGAATTTGGCAGGGCCCTAGTCACTGGGCCCTATCTGTGCTGCCCCAGGCCTCTGGCACGTCCTGCACTGGCCTCTGTTTGCCTGTGTGTTAATGACAGTTACTGGCACTCACGCCACAACTGATTCCGGCCCCTCGGGTGCTGTGGCTGGGCTGACACTAGGACAGGGCCCCTGGCTATTAACCAGGGTAGCACTGAATTCTCCCATTCCCCAAAGATGGCCCCCACCCCCTAGCTCTAGGGCTGGCACAGGGGCTCCTCCACATCTGGGGCTTGGAGTGAAGGGGACAAAGGGCGGGGCCAGAGTAGAGTTAAAACCCCACAGCCCTCTTCTCCAGGGTCCCAGGACACCTCCTTGGGCCTTTGGGTGGTGCTGGGGTTGGAGTTACCCCCCTGCCCTAAACGTGTGGGGAGGTGGAGACATGCCCCCCCCCCGGGGTGCTCTGCCTGGCCTGGGGCGCTTTGCTGCTCCGCCCGGGATCTCCCGCTGCCCCTGGGGGCCGCTCCTGCCTGGGAGGGGAGCAGAGGCTGCGAGAGGGACAGCGGCTCCTTGGCCCGCCAGTCCCTCCCCGGCTGGTCCCTCCCCCTGAGCCGCAGCTCCTGCAAAAGTTTTCCGCGGAGCTGCAAAGCCAGCGAGGCGGATCGCAGCTGGGCTCCAGGCCGGGCACCCGGAGCCTCTCCTGCAAGATGCACCCTGGAGCCGCGTCCCACGAGGTAACGCCCCGGTTCGGCGGGCTGGATCTGCTCTAGGGAGAGGGGGCTGGGCACGAGGGGACAGGACCTGGGGAGCGGGAGGGGAGGGGACGAGTTGGGGGCAGAGCAGGCGGGAGACCCTGCGCTGCGCTCTCCCCAGAGGCGCACCGGGGGGGGGGTCGCTCCGCTCTCCCCAGGGGCGCACGGGGTGGGGGGTAGCTGCGCTCTCTCCAGGGGCGCACCGGGGGGGGGGTCGCTGCGCTCTCCCCAGGGGCGCACGGGGGGGAGTCGCTGCGATCTCCCCAGGGGCGCACGAGGTGGGGGGTAGCTGCACTCTCCCCAGGGGCGCACCGGGGGGGGGGTCGCTGCGCTCTCCCCAGGGGCGCACGGGGGGAAGTCGCTGCGATCTCCCCAGGGGCGCATGGGGTGGGGGGTAGCTGCGCTCTCCCCAGGGGCGCACCGGGGGGGGGGGCTTTTCCAAGGGGTGTTTTGCTCCGTGCCTGTTTCCCGTACTAGTCCCGGTCTGGGCTCCTGGGCGCGTCGCCCTCTCTGTCCCTGGGTGATTTGTTTCTCTCACCCGTTCCCAGGGTTAGGGGCAGGTGAAGAGGATGGGGCAGCCCAGGGTTCCGCCGCTATGAGCGGGGCATCTTTTGGCTGTGGCCGGGGAGAAGCCGGGACTCTCTGCCCTGGTTCTAGCGCCTGTCACCGCGGTATCCAGGCCGCGCTGCCCCAGCTTCCTTTAAAAATTTGTCGCCGTCCCGGCGGGGAGGGGGCTGAGGCCAAGCCAGACAAGAGGCGTCACCCCGAATTGCTCAGGGGCGACCCAGACCAGCAGTAGTCCGGGGGGAGCACAGGCAGCTGGGGGGGGCACAGGGAGAGGTTAGTTCAGGGGTCGGCAACCTTTCAGAAGTGGTGGGCCCAGTCTTCTTTATTCACTCTGATTTAAGGTTTCCCGTGCCAGTAATACATGTTAACGTTTTTAGAAGGTCTCTCTCTATGTCTATAATATATAATTAAACTGTTGTTGTATGTAAGGTAAATAAGATTTTTTAAATGTTTAAGAAGCGTCATTTAAAATTAAATTAAAATGCAGAGCCCCCCAGAACGGTGACCAGGACCTGGGCAGTGTGAGTGCCACTGAAAATCAGGCAGCATGCGTGCCATAGGTTGCCTACCCCTGGGTTAGTTAGTGGTCAAGGAGCAGCACTGGAGTGGCAGGAAAGCCCCCAGCTCTGGCTGTCTGGGCCAGAGAGGCAGGATTCCTTTCCCCCCTTTTTACATGGGCCATGTATGTCCTAGGCTGAGCAACAGCACTCGCCCTTGAGACAAGTGCCATTCAGCTCAAGGATGTTAACTCTGAACCCGAATAACGGGGAATAAAAGATAACTTTGTTAACTGTTTCACTGCTGATCATTGTGACAAATGCCCAGATGCTCTGGTCTAGCACATCAATAGGTATGTAGTACCCTATCCTGCCAGTCCTGGCTCATGGCTGCACCATCCCCTTGGCCCAGGACCTTGCTGTGCTCCAGCAGCTGTATCTTCCCATCCCTTAATTCTGAGTGCCTGCATTGCCATCACCTGCAGACAGCCCACACCCGTGACCCCACATGCTTGTACCACATCCCCACTCGACACCCCCTGCCTCACTCTGGAATCACTTCCAAGCAGCAAGTCACCCAACAGCAGCAAAGCTTGAGTCTAATTACTGCTAATGGCAGGCCGCTGACCAGGCTCAGGAAACAGTTCAGCAGGGCCAGGGAGCCACTGGGAGAGGAGAGGCAGCGTATGAAATGTTTGTGCTCAGAGTTTTGGCTCCCCTCCCCTGGGCTCCTCCAGGACACCAAGGGCAGCTACTCCCCCAACCTCTTGCTCTTCCTGTAACTCTTGGGCTAAGTGGCTCAGAACAGTGGCCAGAACGTCCCTCTGTGGCAAGATGCGGGGGGGTCTGCAGTGCTGCAACACTTTGCTGGTGTTAATAATCAGGACAAAGGTGCCAGAGATCTAGCGCCTCCGGAAGAGGTGGGGCACGGCCTGGAGCAGAAAATGGCTCCTAGCAGAGCCCCACCTGTCTCTGCTGCCCCTCTCCCCCACACACACACCCCAGCAAGATCTGGTGGGTTCCAGATCCATGGTGGCAGCCAGAATGGAACAAAAGATGGTTCCTCTGGCCCGTGGCCTGTCCCTGTTAGTGGGGAGGGAGGGAGGGAGGGAGGAAGTGGCCCTTGTGAAATCAGACTGTGCAGCATGCCAGAGAAATGCTGCAGGTCACATGCAGTGTTGACCCCTGTGGTGGCTGGGAGGGACTCCAGCACCTTCCTGATGTCTGTGAGTTGAGAGGGAAAGTGTTTAACAATGCACCTCATGGGGCAAACTGGATGGGGGTGGGGAGGGGAGAGGTTTCCTCCTAATCCCAGCTGGTTGGCAGCTTAGACTCTGGGCCATGTTGATCCAGAGCTGTTTATCCTGGCTGGTGTTACTGCAAATATTTAGTCATCCTACTGTCTAATCTGATTTGAAACTCACTGAGCGCTTTCACTTACCGGTACCCTGCAGCAGTGAGTGCCTCGGGTTAATGATATATTGTGTAAAACACCAAAACCCATCCTGGGGTCTGATTCTGTGTCTTTAAAGGTTAAGGAGCATGATCCAGTGCCTCTGCTGGTGCAGGTGGCTTTGTGGCAGGCAGGAGCTGGCCGCGTCCTTGTCTTCTGTCACAGGCCATACAGGAGACAGCTAAAATGGCAGGGACTGGCAAGCTGACCCTGGCCTTTGGCTCAGTGCTGCTTGTTTCCGTCTGCATTTCTCCCAGATGGAGAAAGGGAACCATTTCCCTGCTTGGCGACTGCTCCCAGAGCCAGTTCTGAGCTCTCGGGCCCCACTGAATGGTGCAAAGGGTCGGGGGCAAATAAGGAGTTTTTACTTGTTGAATGAAGCTATTTTGATTTGTCTGGGGCACCATAAAAGGTTGGTTGTGTGGCAGGACAGCTCTCTGTGAAGCACCACCTTGATTTAGTATTATGCGATGGTGCAAATAGCAGCATCTCCTTCCGGAACCCTCTTCTCGTCCTCTCCTTTCCATGTGAACTAGCCCATGTCTTCAGTATCGCGCCCCCCCCCCCCCCCATGTTGTGTGGCCTTTCTCTGCACTCCCCGGTTATCTGTCCTGTTGGAGATGCACCAACCAAAGCTGATCATGGTATCGCTGGTATCACAAGCTCCCCCTGGGCCGGGAGAAAGGCCACAGCACTGTCCATCCATCTTCTCTTGGTCCCCATCTCGACCCAGCTGCATGTTGATCAGCCGACTTCCTGCAGTGACGTCAGATCTTTTCCCTTTGGTTTTACAGCTGTGTGACCTGAGCAGTGTCCAAGCGCCGAAACTGTCCCTCACCATGGGCTTGACCATGGGTTCCCCTTGCTGGGCTCCCTCTGCCATCTTATTGCCCAGGTACCTGGTTCCACCAGGGCGGAGTCCCTCCTTTTCTTGACTGGCCACAATGATTGTGTGTCATTAGCATGTCCCCCGACAGTGGCTGGTGCAATCCTGGCAGCCCGGGCCCCAGGCACCTCTGGGAAGGGGCTTTCCCAATAACTTTGCTTTTGATGCGCAATGTAATGGGAACAGTTCGTGCACGGTCCCACTCATGTGAGGGGAATGACTAGTCAGGGCGTGCCCTGAGCTTGCATAGAATGCTGGGGAAATACTAGTGTAGATGGGCCAAGCCTGGGAGAACTTGGTGTCAATCCGACGCTCTCAAAGAGGGCTGGAAACAGCCAGTGGTTACCCCACTTTTCACACCAGCATGGGGGGAACCATGCTGACTTTAGAACCTGGGTGAAAGCTCGTGGATTATTCCTACAGGTGAATCTGACCTGGTGGGGTCACTCCTGACCCTGGAGTGGAGGCCCAAGCCCTGTTCTTGTGGGCTACATAGCAGCACTCCTGCGAGTGCCCTTTGTGACTCTGTTCTGAACTAGGCTGTGTCAACAGAGTGTTTTTAAAGCTTTTGTTTAACCAGGTCCTTTGAGTCCATGACCTTGTTGGCCAGGCAGCTGCATGTGCATCTGTGAAGCCCGTGCAGAGAGTTCACCTTTGCTCTCTCTGGTCCTGACACGTCACTTCCTGAGTGAGGGACTTCTTCAGAGCAGAGCTCAAGCTCTGGGGGAGGAGGGGGACACAGGCAGGGCTTTGGCTTACAGATCATTGTCCTCACGTAGTTTTCTTTCTGCCCTGCTGTTCAGTAGCCAGTGCTGGGGGTTGGGTGTTTGGTTGCGCCCAGCCTGGGCCCTGTCCTACCCCGTGCATGTGTGACAAACTGGGAATGTTCTTAATGTTTTATCTGAATACTGTGTTGGTGCCTCAGTGTCCCCTAGGCAGTTCTTAAGTATCTGGCAGAGCAAAGGGCCAGTGCACCTAAATGCCTGACCCTCTGTCTCCTAGCAACTGATGGCCTGGGCCC